>NC_056725.1:1374724447-1374921947 GCF_019279795.1 Protopterus annectens | reverse complement strand
TTATGATAATCATTCAGGTCTTGAGAATACTGATATGATTATTCCTAATTCTTATGAAGTTATGTGGGCTGAATCACAAATAGCAATTTGAAAAGAAGACTCCAGGGTAGGACTGTCTGAGTAATTAGTAAACAACTTCAGTATCCTGTGTTAAGCTGCAGAATGGTTTGGTGCAATGCTGTCTCACTCAATGTGTGGTTACTCTCAGAAATTTCCCATTAGTGTGATGTCAGGTGGACGGTATGGGCCTTTTGTATTTTTTGCATAAGAAATAACTAACACCTTCATTAAAGACAACACCACTGAAATCTGTTTCTTGCTGGACCAGGATGTAGGACTGTTTCCTAATTTGAGCAAGTAACCACTTGTAGATTTGCATGTGTTGAGGTTACCTGCCAGTCAAAATCCAGATATCCCATGAGATTTAAGTCACCAATTGCTGATAACTTTAACCTCAAGCCTTTTGTGTCTTTGAGATACCTCATAATCTTTCTATTGAATTCCAGTCTGTTTGACTTGGTTTACTTACATGCCTGGAGAGAAGTGACGTGACTGCTGCAGTGTCTGGACGTGTAGTGGTTGCAATGTACAGAAGTGGCCCCACTGCTTGTCTCTACTGCTCATTAGATGGTAGAAGACTTTCCTGTCCTTCCAACTTTGGATAAGCTATGTCCCTGGGTGTGCTCGCCCCTATAACCTAAGCCATGTTGAATTGTTGAAGAATTGAATCAATTTTTGCACTCTGCTTTAACAGAAAACTGCTGTCCTCACGCCATATGTATATTCCTAGGTAGTATGTCACTACACCAAGATCTTTAGTTTCATAGTGCTGACTGAGTATTGTTATTAACTTTGCAACTTCACCATTCCTTTTTTAAGCAATAATCAATTCATCCACATAGACTAACAGATGCATCCATTCAGTATCTGTACATTTAGTTTATAGGCATGGATCGGCTTTGCTTTGCATGAATTCTTCATCTAGCAGAACTTTGTTTACTTTTGAGTTTCACTAAGATGCTCTTCTCCACTTTTTACATATCCTTCTGGCTGCGACATGTATATTTCTTCTTCTACGCCTCCATTAAGAAAAGCTGTCTTGATATCTTGATGTTTCACAATCATTTTCTGTAAAGCCGCCACTGTCATCAAAGTTCTGAAAGTACTTTGTCAACTGGAGCAAAAGTAGCATCATAGTTTTCACCAAATATTTGTGAGTATCCTTTTGCAACTAACCTTGTCTTGTTACCTACAGACTTTCCCTTCAGAGTCATTTTTCACTTTAAAAATCCATTTACATCCGATTATATGTTTACCTTGACATAGCTCTGAAAGTGTCCATGTCTGGAGTTCATTGAGTAATGTAATCTCTTCAGCAGCAGCTGTAATCCAAATTTGCTTCTCATGTGGTGGTAGTTTTTACATCTCTTCTCATGAACTCTGCTCATCCTGAACTGCTGTGTCAGCCATATAAGACAAACATTTAAGTGGAATACCTTTATTGCTTCTTGTTGATTTTCTGCCTGAAGTCATTTGTGGTTGAGTCTTCTTTATCAGTTTTTGAATTGTCTGCAATAATTTCTATTTCTGTGTAGCTTTGTTCTTATTTTCCTTGTGACACGGATGTGGAGTTTTCCTCAGACTGAACAGTTTGTGTCAGTTCCTGAAACTTTGAACACAGAGCTTTTCATCAACAATCACACTTATGCTGTTACTTTGTTTGTGAAAAACCACAGCAAGAAATCCAAAAAATGAAAAGACCACACCTGGCTAATGAATCAACACGTTTATTCCTCTTCTCCTCTGTTACCTTGTGTCTAGATGTAGAATTCTGTATCCTTTTTTAAGACTCGTCGTTACCCACAAGTACACCTTCCTTTGCACATGGGTATTATTTTGTACGTTTTTCCTTTGGAATGTGCATATAGGTTTTATTTCCAAAAATTTTGATGCATCTCAAATCTGGTTTCTTTCTGTTCCACAGTTCATGATGGAGTTTTCTGTGTTTTTCCTAGCAAGTGATTTTGGAGATAGCATGTAGTCATGATAGCCTCTTCCCAGTATGCGATTGGCATATCATCATCAAAAAACATACTACTTCCACTCTCACAGAGAGTCAGATTCATTCTCTCTGCAACCCTGTTTTCTTTTGGGTTATATGGTACAGTGGTCTAGAACATAATTCCATGTTTTCTGAGAATGGCTTGTGTTGTGTCACATGTATATTCATTCCCATTGTCTGTACATAGCATTCTGCCAAATTTATTACTTACTTGAGCTAGATACTGTTCTAACTTCGCTGGCACTTCATCCTTGTTGTGCAATAGGTACAATGTGGTGCACCTGGAGTACTTCATTCTTTGTTTCCCGGTTCGGCTATGCCGGATAAACCTTTGGGTTTTAAAAGTGCTCCTCTTGTGGGTGGAAAATGCCTATTTCCAACTCACACGAGGAGTGCCTTTACTGTCTCGGCAGCAACCACCTCAAGGTGGATTGCGGCATTTGTACCACTTTCAACCCGAGGGCTTTGGTTGATTGTCGTAATAAGCTGTTGATTAAAGGTTTGGTCAAAGGAGGCCCCTTGGTCACTGTTCCCCGGCCAAGGCGGGCTCTTCTGGGGCTAGAAAGAAGCGTTACGTTGAGGCCCTGACCAAACATCCCAGCCTGTCGGATCCGGCTCCAGCCAGGGCAGTTTTGGATCCGAGATCTTCGGGTCCCAGATTGTCCAGGGAGTCCACTCCTGGATCCAAGGATTTGAACCTGAAGCCCTCTGATCCGGTACTTTCTGTGTCTTCTCCCGGATCCAAAGATCTTGGCTCCAGATCTTCGGATCCGAGGGTAGGCAACGTACCTACGGATCTGACCCTTTTGGATCCGAGGGATTCGAGAAGTATCACTTCAGATCCTGTGTTGAGTTTGGTTCCGATTCGGTCAGATCCGAAAGTTGTGCCGGAGCTGATTGTAGTGGAGGATCTCCCTTTGGATCCATTTCCTTTTAAGCAGGCAGGGTGCACAGTGGTGCAGCAGTTAATGTCGTCTCACAGCAAGAGGTTCTGTGGTTCGATTCTCGGCTGGGGTGCCTTCTGTGTGGAGTTTGCATGTTCTCCCTGCGTTCGTGTGGGTTTCCTCCGGGTACTTCGCTTTCCTCCCACATTCTAAAGACATGCATCTGGAGCATTTCTCCCCGGGCCTTCGCTGAAAGGCTCTGTGGAACCTAGTTGGACTTTTCCCGGTCAACAAATGTTAAATAAAAAATAAAAAAATAAAATAAGCAGGTGTCTTCTCTGGGTAGGTCTCGTTCTAGGGAACGCAAGAGACAACACTCAAGCTCCAGGCATGACTCTCCTAGTAGGTCCTCCATCTCCACCTGATCTTCCAGGAGTGTCCTCCCTAAGGATATGGACAGGATGATGCAGGCCTTCCAGAAAGCTCAGATGGAGTTGGGGCTTCTGGCTTCCCCGGCCCCCAGGTCGGTAATCCAATCTCCCACTGTCCCTTCGATCCCTCCTCATCCGACCCGTGGCTTGGATTCTCAGGGACCGTTGAGCGAGGTGGAGGCTAGGGGAGCTCTGGGGCCCAGTTTGGGTCCTTCTCTGATGGGATCAGCAGCTGGTACTCTTTCTCTTCCCCCGGAACAGGCCATCCAGCCGGTCGGGCCTGTCGAGCCATGGTCTGTGGGGTTGGATTCGGGCCTGGGCTTTTCAGACCAGTCTCTTCCCCTGGGCGCCTCGGCCTTCGACAGGTCCTGTCTGGTGCTGTCCGGTGGAATGGTGGGACTGTGGGGGTCCACCCTCTCTTCCTCTAGGATTTTATCGGCGTGAGAGGGGGATGGAACCTCTTCTAATCCTTCCACTTTCCGGGCTGCTAAAAGATCTTTCTCTGCTATCAGAGGTGCCTCTACCACACATGGTCATCCTACCCAGCCCCAGTATCTGAGTCTCATTCTGCTTCCGGTCAGCCCATCTGACTTAGTCTCCAGGGGGATGTCCCCCACACAGGGGTCCCCTCCTCTTCTCAGTCTTCCCCACCACTCCTGGCAGAGGAAGTTCGCGGGAAGAGGACTTGTAAGAGGAGACATCTTGACTCCCCTGTTTAGTCCCTTACCGAGGAAATGGATGCTGATGAGGATGGGTACCCAAGATCGCTGCCAGAGGACGTCTCCTTTGGAGATATACTCGAAATCCTCAAGGCCGAAGGTGGTTGATCTACCCAAACTCCATCCTCGGAGGAAGCCGTATTTCTGGAGGCTTTCGGTACGGGGCCATCTACCTCCTGGGTGTCACCCCCTGCTGATCCTCTCATTGATCTTGTGGCCAGCAGGGCTTGGAAGGAGCCAGATACCATGGAGCCAGTGCCCAAGAAAGTGGACAAGTTTTTGAGCCCTCCATCAGATAGAACCTTTTGGTCCAAAGTGGTCCCAGTTGTTAATATTGTGATGGCCGCTGCCACCAAAAAGTAATTGGCAGAGCAGAGTTCTTCTGTCCGTCCGCCCAATCGTGAATCAAGGGCTATGGACAGATTTGGAAAGCAGGTGTTCGGCTCGGCTACTTTTAGCCTGCAAGCATTAAATTATCTTGCGCACTTGACCTGTCTCCAGAGGGATTTGATAAAGGAAGTATCTACTTCCCTCTCTGGGTCCATGTCTAAGGAGGAATTCAAGTCTGTTTCTCCAAAGCTGTCAACCCTTCATTCAGTTGCGAATTCATCCATGAGGCTAATTTCCAATTCCGCGGAAGGGTCCTCATGGGCGGCGGGCTCAGGTATTGCAATTAGGTGTCATGCCTGGCTCCATTTGAGTGGCTTTGCAGAGGCCTTCAAGACGTCTTTTGTTAACGCCCCCTTTGATGGTTCCACTCTCTTTGGTCCCACTGTAAAAGAGACTTTGACCCGCAGTGAACAGGAAGGGAAGACCTTGTTGGCTGTTGGGATCAGGTTTTCTGCCCCTCAGAGGTTCTTTTCCAAGTCCTAGAAGGGCAGTAAGAAAATGTGGTTCAGAAAGGCACAGTCTCCCTTTCAAGATGTTCAGGAGGATTCCTCTTCTAGCGGACCGGAAAGAGGTTTCAATGGTAGACATTGCCCCAGGGGCAGAGGAGGCCCGCAAAACCAAGGTTCCTGGGAGTCCTTCTCTGAGAAGCCTTTACAACATCCCTGAGGCGTTAACCGACTATCTGTCCCTGGAGGCAGTCAGGGGTCAGTTATCCCTGCACCTGCTAGCCTGGGCAAGTATTACAAACAATCAGTGGGTGCTAGCAATTATGTCCAGGGGTTATTGCATTCCCTTTTTGGAAATTCCTCCAAAATTCAGTCCTCTCCCGGCCCGACAGGAAGTTGTAAGCCTTCTTCAAAAAAGAGCCATCCAACAGGTCCCCGCAGGACAGAGAGGATCTGGAACTTATTCCTGCTTCTTTTTAGTTCCAAAGAAAACATGGGACCTACATCCTGTTTTGGATCTCAGTCTCATGACCCATTTTGTATGGAAGTTGAAGTTTCGGATGGTCACTGTGCAGTCAATTGTGCCTCTCTTGCATGGCAATGACTGGATGTGCTCAGTGGACCTCCAGGATGCGTACTAGCATGTAAAAATGGATCGACGGTCTAAAAGGTTTCTCCGCTTTTGCTTGGGAGTCAATCATTTTCAGTTGTGGGCCCTGCCCTTTGGTCTTACTTCAGGCTCCGGGTGTTCACCAAATGCATGGCGGTAGTAGCAGCTCATCTCTGGCTGCAAAGAATCTTAAGTTTTTACCTATTTGGACGATTGGCTTCTGACGGCCCCCACAAGGCATCAACTATTGGACAATATTCACACCATACTTTCCCTGTTCCATCGGCTGGATATCATAGTGAATATGGCAAAATCCTGTTTGATTCCAACCCAAAAACTGGAATTCATAGGCACTGTGTTGGATACCACCTCTCAGATCGCAGCCTTACCTCCTCGAAGGGTGTTGCTTATTCGTGACCAAGTTTGGACCTTGCTGGAGCTAACCTGTTTTCCGGCCTCACTCATTCTCAGGGCTCTAGGATCAATGGCGGCTGCCATTTATTTGGTTCCAGTGGTTCAGTATCATATGAAGGTCCTTCAGTGGACCCTTGCAGTTCATTGGTAAATGTGGCAGCATCCCATATCCTTTCCCATTTGGCTCACCCCAGTTTGTCACAGGCATCTTTCGTGGTGGATCTGTTTACCGGATCTTCTAGCAGGCAGGCCTTTCATTCCTCCGACACCTGTGGCGACAGTCACCTCAAATGCTTCCCTCCTGGGGTGGAGGGGGCATTTCCAGGGGCAGATGATCCAAGGGACATGGTCACCCTCAGAGACCAGACTGCACATCAGCATTCTGGAGATGAGGGCAGTCCTTTTATCATTGCAAACCTTTCAAGACTGCTTTCCTCCGGGAACGATTGCGGTTCTATCAGACAACATGGCTGTTGTGTGGTATATAAACAAGCAAGGGGGCATACATTCTTATCTGTTGTGTGGTGAGGCCATGAGGGTCTGGGAGTGGGTGATGACCACGGGGAACTTTCTCATTGCAAAGCACATTCCTGGAGCATCCAATGTGTTGACGGACAAATTGAGCAGAGCTATATTGACTCCTCACGAGTGGTCCCTGTATTCAGTGGTGGCTCAGCAGATCTTCCGTCAGTGGGATTATCCAGGCTGCGATCTGTTTGCATCTCCTCTCAATCACAAATGCAACAACTTCTTTGCATTGACCCCCCCCCCAGAGGGAGAATCCCCCAGGGACGTGCTCAGCCACGATTGGCCTCTGGGGGTCTCCTGTATGCCTTTCCTCCGTTACCTCTAATTCCCAGAGTACTTCAGAAAGCCAGATGCCTCAAGAGTCAACTGATCCTCATTGCCCCCTTTTGGCCTCGGCAGGTGTGGTTCCCCCTCCTACGGTCTCATTTGAGGCATCCACCCTGGGTGCTCATCCAATTCCGGATCTGCTATCTCATCCTTCTCTCCTACCGCTCCCGAATCTTCATACCCTACATTTGACAGGGTGGTATATCTGCTTCCACTGATTTTGGCTAAGTCTAGGGTAGCTTCACTCGTAAAGGAGATTAGTCTTGCTTCCCAGAGGTCCTCTACTAGGAAAGTTTATTCCAGTAAATGGAAGAGGTTTTCGGTTTGGCGAAGAATAAGAATTTAGACCCCCTTCTCTGCCCCTATTCCCGAAATACTTCTCTTTTTGACCTTTTTCTTTAAGGAAGGAGCTAGTTTTTCTACTATCAAGGTACAGTTGGCAATGATTTCGAATTTTCACCTTGGTGGTGAGTCTGCCTTTTCTGCATGCCTCTGTAAGGCCTTTTTAAAAGGGGGGTTTCTGTTATAGCCTCCTGTTAAAAACCCTTCTCCCCCATGGGATTTGACTTTGGTCCTGCAGGCTTTGACAAAACTACCGGCTTTGTATGATATTAAATTTCTTTCCTGGAAGACTGTCTTTTTAGTGGCAGTAACTTCGGCAAAGAGAGTTTCAGAATTGCATGCTCTTACTATCAAGCCACCCTACTTAATTTTCCACAAGGACAGGGTGTCTCTAAAATCTGATCCATCCGTTATGCCTAAAGTGGCCTTACCAGCGAATCTCAATCAATGTATTCATCTACCAGTATTTTTCCCTAACTATTCCAATAAAGGGGAATATATTCTGCACACATTGGACATTCATCATCAGCTTCGCTTTTATTTACATACAACGTGAAAATTTAGGCGTTCAGACCAACTATTTGTTGCCTTCTCTTTAAATAGAATGGGCAGGGGTATTTCGAAAGTCATAGTTTCCCATTGGATTTTGCAATGTATTTCTTTAATTTATTCTTCAGAAGGTATTACCTTAGCTACACCAGTGAGGGCTCATTCTACTTCCACTGCCTTTGCAGATCGTCAGTCTTTAGATGGCATTTGTGCAGCAACTACGTGGTCTTCTCCCCACACGTTTATTTCCCATTATAAGTTGGATCTGATTTCCAGAGGAAGGGTTCCATTTGGCGCCATGGTTCTTCAGCATGTCCTTCCTTAAGACCTCCCAGGATTTAGGTAGCTGGTGACTCTGACCCTAATATGAGGAATGGTGACTAGATAACATCAGATTTATAGATATGTACTTACATAACTTGGCATCTGTGTTATCTGTAGTTATCTGTAGTCACCATTCATCACGATCCCAGCCTCCAGCCCCCTTCCTGGAAGATTGGTTGGATTTGGAGGTTCTGTTTTGTTTAAATACTTTCTGTCTTCCTTCCTGATGCAAACTCGATCTGAGGGAGTGTAGGGCAGCAGAGCATTATGGCAGGGGAGGAGCTTGAGCTAAGCTGTGTTCTGGGTATGTCGGCTCGGATCCGATGTTGGGTCCAAGACCATAACGTGATGAATGGTGACTGCAGATAACACAGATGCCAAGTTATGGTAAGTACATAACTATAATTTTTCTTATTACTTTATCTGTCGCTGTATCTTGCACTTATTTGCTGTAGCTGGTTGTATCTGGGTGCCAGGGTGTCTCGGCGCCCATAACCTATTAGAAAAACAACTTCTGGGCACAACAAATAGATTCTTCCAGTCTGATTGCAGTCTAAACTGAGGTCAGTTTCTTTTTTTTTTTTTTCTCAAAAATCTTTTTATTAAATTATGGAATATAACAAGACATCAACCAACAAACATTGTATATATAGTCAATTAGGAGTTGATTTAAGTTATACAACATTGATAAAGCACATTTCAACTCATGAAAGTGAAAAAAAAAATCAAAAACAAACTTTATATACAATATATACAAATGGTAACCAGGATGCAAATGATAGAATGAGACCACAATCATATGAGAAAATAAAGTAGAAGAATAAATAAATCCCACACTGTACAAAAGATAAAAGTTTATAAATCTAATATTCATAATTAATAATAGAAAGGACCTTTTCTAAAACTTTATTATTTAAGGCCATTTTTTAGGACTTTTCAACATAGTTTTTTGTGCTGAAACGTACAAGTATGCCATTGTTCTAAAGGCATTCCAATTCAATTTAGTACGGTCAAGCCAATTTCTGGAAATGTAAAGTTTTATAAGAGAACAGATAAATATGAGTACATGTGTATCTGGTTTAGACAGATGTATCTTAGGTATGTGTAGAATTGCAGTCTCCCAGGAAAGAGTTGACTTGTGATACCCCATTTTCTGTAACCTTACTTTCAAGGAGGTCCAAAGTTTATGAGAGAATTGGCAATGCCAAAAATATGTAAGAGGTCAGCATTAGGAGAGAAGCAACAAGGGCAGGAAGGAGAGTTATTTGCATCAAATTTATTAAGTTTGGAGGGAGTATGATAAGCATTATTATTTATCATCACTGAGTATAGAACAATTTCTTGAAAGGGGAGTGTTCCAAAGTATTTCTAATGGCCAAGAGTTTTTGTTTCTCATTTAATTGAGGATTATGTTTGTCCCAGAAGTTAGAAAAGAGACATAATGAGTCTTGAATTAATTTGTTTATCAAATTATAAGATTTTGATAACCTTTTCTCAGGTAATAATAATGTTCTAATTACCGTATCAATATTATTAAAATCTTGCTCCCTTGGGATTATATAAGCCCAATTAGCCATAATTACATCTCTTAACTGACGCAGAATTATAGTATATTTACAATTGACTTTCAGTGTAGTTCGAAGATTTTCCAAAGACAAATCTTTGTGTTTCAAAAGATCCCAAACATTCATATTCTTTATAAGGGGATATTTAGTTAAATTAAATGGTGCATTATCTAACTTTAAGTTAGGGTTCAGATGAAGTGGTTGTATTAGATGAAAAATATTATCAAATTTAATAAGTTTTAATAAGTCCTGAAATGCTTTGATCTTATGTTTTAGAAAGTTTGAGATTTTAAGTGAATTCAAAATATCTAAGGAGATAAATGGAATGGCAACAGGGTTTATGTTTTTGGATAAAATATACTGATGCCATAACTTCATCCAAATTGGACATTGATTATAATGAATGATATTCAGTTTAGAAATGGACAGTAGTTTGCTAGCCGAAATAATTAAATAATAGAGATACAAATTTGGTAAACCTAAACCACCCCTATCTTTAGAAGTTGATAATTTAGAGTAAGAAATCCTAACTGTTTTAGGGAACCACAAAAATTTAGCTAGTTCTTTGTTAACTTTATCGAAAAAAGATTTAGGAATGATTTGATCAGAAGAGTTGAATTGATAAAGAAATTTGGGAAGAATATTTATTTTAATAATTGCAGCTTTGGAAAGAAGTGATAAGTTGAGAAATTCCCATCTACGCATGTCTAACATTATTGATGTCCATATTTTAAGTAAATTATTTTGAAATGAAGACAGATTATTATGATCAATATGTATACGCAGATATTTAACTCCAAAAGTAATATGAAAATAGGAGACTGGAAATAAATATGGTTTATGTGCCAGATGGTTTACGGGGAATATATAAGTCTTTTGGGAATTAATGTGATAGTCCGACGCTAGAGAAAATTTCTCAATGGAATTAATTATTTTTTTAAGATCTGTAATAGGAGTTTGAAAATATATAACTAAATCATCAGCAAAAGCAGAGAAAAGTAAATTATTGTTTAAAATCCTAGGAATCCTATGAAATGTGTTTTGTGCTAAGTATAAAAGTAATTGTTCTAAATATAGATTAAAAAGAAAGGGAGATAAGGGGCATCCCTGTCTCATGCCACTAGTAATCTTTATAGAATGTGATGTGGATCCGTTAATATACAATTTGGTAAAGGATTCTTTGTAAAGGGTTTTGATAAAACTAATATATGTGATGGGAAAATTAAAGCAGGACATTGTTTGGAAGAGGAAATCCCAACTCACTCTATCAGATGCCTTCGATGCATCAAGAATTAATGTATATATTGGGTTGTTGTCATTTTTTGTAAGATGAATAATGGATTCCAAAGAGAGAGTGTTATCCCATATATGTCTGTGAGACATAAAACCTGCTTGTTGTTGGGGAAATTATTGATGATAGAACCATCTTCAATCTGTTGGCAAGAATAGAGGATAAAATCTTGATATCTAAATTAATTAATGAGATGGGTCTATAATTATGAGGGTCTGTTTTATCTTTGTTGTTTTTTAAAATTAGAATAGTTTTTGAGGTGTTCCAATAAAGATCCGAAATGTCATTTATTTTTATGTAGTTATAAACTTTAAGAAGGAAGGGTGCAATTACTGACTTAAATAATTTAAAGAATTCAGAAGTAAAACCATCAGGACCTGGGGACTTACCAAGTTTGAGTCTATCAATTGATTCAGATATTTGCTGATTTTCATTCAAAGTAGGAAATGTTATAGAACTAAGAAAACTGTTTATATGACAATTTACTAATAAATTAGATTATTTGGAATAAAGATCAGTATATAGTAATGTGAAGAGTTGCATAATTTCCTTGTGGAGTGTTGTATAATTTATTTTTGAATTGTATGGGCGATATTTTGGGCCTATCAAAATTATTTTTAATTATTCTAGCTAGGGTTTTCGAAGGTACTTGAGCCCATTCAGAGTAGGTAACTAATAATCTTTGTTCCTGTATTGAAAGATTATTTTTGATGTAATAAAATCAGATCTTTTTGGGAATTTATAATTTGTTTATAGACAGCAGGATCAGAATTTAATCTATATTGATTCTCAAGAGACTGAATTCTTAGTTTTAACAATCTTTCTTTATTATTGAATTGTTTTTTAAGGTATGAAGCCTTACAAATAAACATACCCCTTAACCTTGCCTTACACGCCGCCCATTGAATATCATAGGGAATAACTGTTGAGTCTAAGTTGTTTTCCATCTCTTGAATTATTTCTATACACAGTTTACTAACTTCTTTATTAGAGAGCAAGTTGTTATTCAAAGTCCAGCAGTTCCATTTGAATGCATAAGCAAATTTAAACTCGAGATTCAATTTTAATAAAATTCTAGAATGATCCGAAAGAAATCTGGGCTCAATAATAAAATCCAAAACTGATTGTGTAAGAGAATTAGATAAGAGAAAGAAATCTAACCTTGACCAAGAATGATAACATTTTGAATAATAAGTGTATATATCTTTTTTCTTTGAGTATTTAATGTATTGTAAAGGGTCTATAAGGTTATAATCCATTATTAAATCTTCAAGAGCAGAAGATGTTTGGTAATTATATGAAGAGGAAGAACTAGTTCGATCAATGTCAGGGTTAATTACAGCATTCCAGTCTCCGCCCACTATAACATAATGATCTTTGTAATAAGAGAGGATATTATATATTTGTAAAATAAACAAATGCTGATGGTTACAAGGACCGTATAAATTTAGAACCAAAAGTGGTTTGTCAAGATTGTATATATTAGAAGTAAAGTAGCACCATCTACCCTCCTTGTCATATTTTTCTTCAATAATAATCCCCTGAAATTTTTGTTTAATTATAATAGCCACCCCCCTGGAATTAGAGGTATCCCCCGAGGCTATTATTTTTTGGATCCATTTTTTATTTTTATCCTTGTACCAATCATCTCTAGGTATATGTGTTTCTTGTAAAAAACATATATGAGCTTGAGATTTATAGATTAAATGAAACAATAAAGATTTCTTGTCTTTATTTTGGATCCCTCTTATATTCCAGGAATCTATTGTTAACAGATTAACCATACGCAATCTAAGGTCCATTAATATTGATGGAATAAACTAAAGAAATTTATAAATAAAGAGAAGATGAAAGAAAGGAACAAACATAACTTAATTTTGTTAAAATGATTATTCTGAGTACAGATAAGTTTCAGTATAGGATTCATTGTAGTCTCATTTTCTTCCTTCTTCCCTAACCCAGTGCCTATCCACCTTAACCTAACGAAAGAAGGAAGACAAAAAAGTCTATACAAAAGAAGTAAGTACATGGTCACCCTTAACATCAAAATAAAAAAAAAGAAAATTATGTAAAGTCCTAAAAGGACTATAAGCAAGTTATCAAAACTAAACATATTTACATATCTATCAAAACACAAAATTCCTGGCATACACATTCCCTATTCATCTGTATATTCACAAGCTCCTATACAGGTAAATATGATTGTAATGAATGTAAATAAACCATGCTAAAACAGCATTATGATATGAATTTGTAAGGAGATATAGTGGAACATAAATATAGTTAATAAAACAATAATATGGCTAAACACTGATAATCATAAATGTATATGAAAAAAGGTTAAATGTATGTCATAAACCTTAAAAATATATGTAGTTTAATGAAATGGAGTATTGTCAGTTAAATATAAAATTGTAATATTTTTATGTTAATAATATATCTAAACAGTTAACACTAATTAATCTTCTTCACTTAGATTAAATTAATTAGTAAGGCTCTAGTAAATGTGGTGTCTAAATAGTAAGAATACTAACCAAACTAGTCTAAAGTCCTACTATAAAAATGACATCACGTGACATCTAAAATCCATTCAAAATTAATAAAATATATAGCATGTTATTATAAAAATAAATGAGAGCCTCTTTATGTATCATGTTGTTCTTATATTCTATTATATATAAATTTATCATTCAGGTGTTTGAATCATACACATTAGAATTTATAACAAAGGCATCATATAGCCCTTGGCAACTATGTCTAAAAAATATAAATTCAAATAGTACAAGTGACATATAAATTCCTAAACTTGAATAAAAGACTTATTATTTGTTTATAATGAAGGATCAACAGCAAATAACGGACCCCTAGTTAGTTAATCACTATCCCAGGTTCAGTGTGAAACAGATAATAATAAAATAAAACACATTTAAAATTATGCGCCTAGAGCGCTAACTAGAATGTATGAAACAATATAAACATGAATGCTTGACTCAATGCACGACATACTGAGGTAATGGAATATGTAAAGAGAAGTTAAATCAGAGTCAGGCAGATAAATAGCCTGCTTCACAGGCACAGAGGCAGCAAAGCCTCCGCACGTCCGTGGAAGGCTTCCTGACCTTGTAACAAGCTTCTTGCAGTGGATAAATCAGAATAGCCATCCTGAGCGAGAGAAAATAACTTACTTGCAAAACTTCGTGATGGATTAATCAGTTGCAGTCAACTGCGCAGAGTCTTAGCGGTTGTCATCAGGTACAACAGTACGAAACCAGGAAGTCATTGTATTTAGTGATCAGAAAACACATTTAAAATTATGTGCCTAGAGCACTAACTAGAATATATAAAACAGTATAAAGATAAATGCTTGACTTAATGCACAACATACTGAGGTAATGGAACATATAAAGGGAAGTTAATTCACAGTCAGGCTGATAAATAGCCTGCATCACAGGCACAGAGGCAGCAAAACCTCCATACGTCCATGGGAAGCATCCTGACCTCGTAACAAGCTTCTTGCAGTGGATAAATCAGAATAGCCATCCTGAGCAAGAGAAAATAACTTACTTGCAAAACTTCGTGATGGATTAATCAGTTGGAGTCAACGGCGCAGAGTCTTAGTAGTTTTCATCAGGTACAACAGTACGAAACCAGGAAGACATTGTATTTAGTGATCGAAATATTCAGGGATTCAAATTACAGTTACCGATCACCTTAGAAGCAAGCAGTTAAGTTGCAGACAACGTAGCGGCACTCAGGATGATTTCAACAGGACGAACATGTCACAGTTTCCTTGGGAATCATAACGTCATCATGCAGGCAAAACAGGAGGGAAAATAATTTGAGACTATGAACAGAAAACAAAACAACAGAACTCTAACCAGGTTGGTGGCGCTACTTTAGCACGAGAGTCTAGAAGATTTTCCCTCCATTCTGTTTGGGTGATATTTCATACAGAAAACCATATATCCACATAAACAAACTATAATGGAGTTTCTCAAAAATTATGGCACCTTCATATATTGGAATAAAGATGTTTAAGATATTATCATCTCTATAAACCAATAAAAACAGATATTACACACTATAAAGTCAGAGTGTTTATTCGTGTGGTAAAGCTTGTCATAACTTCTGTTATTTAAAGAATATTTACAATGTCATGTAAAATCACCAGTTAAATTCCAAAGTACTTACAATGGTTAGGAGAATTACTTTTGTATGACTGTGTCAGGAAGGATTTTGAATAATTTCAAAAAGATATCCTTAGCTTCTTGAGGTTCTGAAGCCATATAACTTCTGTCATTATAACTAAAAGAAAGTGTGTTTGGATACCTCATTCAAAATTTTATTCCCCTTTTGATTAGGTCAGCACAATAAGGTGATAATTTTTGTCTGTTCAGTTTTATTTGTGGGGGTAAATCCTGTGAAAAAGTCAGCTTATATTTATTCCAGATGGGATATTTCTTACTCTTGGCTGCTTCTAAAATACTTTGAGTGTCCTGGTAATTTAGTAATCTTGTATAAATAATCCGAGATAAAGTAGAGTCTTGTCTGGCACACAGGGCTCTATGCGCTCTTTCAACAATTAAGGTGTTAGTAGTTGTCTCAAAGTTAAGAAATGCATCAAATATTTGTTTAGTCACTGAAATTAAGTTTTGGTTTTCATAAGATCCCGGTAATCCTCTAATTATTATATTATTCCTGCGACTCCTTGCCTCTAAATCCAGTAATTTGGCTTGTATTTCTGTAACGAGAACATCTTTGGATTTTAAATCACGTTCTATGGAGTCTGCTCTTATTTCCATATCCAGATTTTTATTTTCAATTATGTCCATTCTGTCATTAATCTGTCTTAGAGTTTTACCAAAGTCAGTAAATTGTTCAGAAAAAGACTGAAAAGCACTTTGAATGGGCTGTAGTGCCATTTTCAAATCATCTAAATGAAAATTGGAGTAATTTTTATCTTTAGTACTTACTTTAATGTTCTCAGTAGCTTGTTTGGTGGTTCTTAATCTTTTAGAGCCAGAGTCCTTTTCTGGAGAAGGCATAGAGGAGAATTTGGCCTTGGTTGTCTGCGTCTCCATGGAGTCAGAGTTGCCAGCCATGCCCAGAAAAGAGGTGTGAAAACAGAAATACTGACCCAGATAGGAGCTTCTATAGTGCATTTGTCCAGAGACTGTTGAGGCCAAAAGATAGTCTGAGGTAAAATAATATAAAAGTTGCACTTTTTCCAAAAATGAATAATCCCAGCATGAAGAAGATATACCAGAGATACCTTCTGTAGAAAAAACTGTGGAAAAAATTCTCTTAAAAGTTATTAAAAATTGCTGGTAGCATCAGAGTATTGAGGAGCTCAGTGAATAGGGAGCAGTTTATCCGGCAGCCATTTTCGTTATCTCCAAATGTCTTTCTTTTTTAATGTCATGAAACACACTGCATGAGGAACAGGAAATTACATCAGGCATATTACCATAAGTGTTCACCAGAAAACACTGCCATCTTGTGGCTAAACATATTATTACACATACCTGAAATATATTTTACACACGCACACACGTATAGTAGTTGTTGCTAAATATATGTCTAACAATCTCCAGTTACGATTCCCTTCCACTTAAAAAAAAAAAAAAAAAAAAAAACTATGCATGTAGTACAATTCTGGAACACCCGGATCTCTTGTTTGACATTCAGCTTGAATGCTTACACTTTGGAATCTCTCCCTTGTAGTCTCCATAGGGAAGGGGCCATCTTTCAAAGGGGCAGGTCTGACAGGAGCCAGGGAGAGCTAAAATTATTAGTGGGGAAAGAAATTCAACCTTATTATTTTACTTTAAAGGAGGAAATAAGATGTGTTTAGGGCTTGATTTTTAAAGCTGACAAAACAGTTTTTCCTAATTATCTATACTTGAGAGGGTGCATAAATCAAACCCGGGAATAATAAAGTGCAAAGAAAGAGCAAAAGTTACGAAGTATTGTGCAGGAATGTCAGCATATGCAGAAGAAGGTGGTACACAGTTGTGCCTTCTGCGGTGTATCCAAGAGCAACATTTCAAAGGAAAAATACTGCCATACCCAGTACCAAATTGTCCATGGAGTGGAGTGGTCACTGAAATATCTAGTTAAAGGAGGCCAGTTATCTCTCTGGATTATTATTATTATTCCGTGTTCTCTGAAATATTACAGCTATTAGATACAGCAAGTGTAAGTTTAATAAAAGTATTAATGTCCATTTTCTAGAGACAATGGACTTTTTATATTTATTTATTTACTTTTTGTTTACCCCATTTGTCCAATAGGGTAAAGTCTGCTTTCTTGGAAGACCTGAAATGGTACTTTTAATAACTACAGAATTTAGCCAGGACACTGAAAAAAAGCTGTTATATTTTACTGGATAGAAATTGGTGAGCCTGATTATTTAGAAGCGAGCGTTGAAAAAACTGAATGCAATTGATGAAAATAATAATATTTGTTGTGAAGTTAAAGAGATTGTGGTGGTGAATAATTGTGTTGTTGCTGCAACTTTTTTTTTTTCAAACACCTGTATTATTACTTGTGACATAGGTAAATTTACATTCATATAAAAGTAATGAAACTATATTAACATAACAAACATACTTTACATATATTGCTATATATCATATAACCTAAACATTACTTAAATTATTCAATTCTTACCTTTTTTAAACAAGAAACATCTTCATTAAGCCATCACTTGCTACATAGGCCATCGTGCATTTATATAAATGAAAACAAAACCCAGACGCAATCGTAATTGCAAGCATTTTACATCACAAACCATACTGACACTTCCAGTTGCAAACATTATGCATCACTTATAATCTACAGCATCTTTCTCACACGAACGTTACATAGCTCATTTAAGTTTTGTTGCCATTTAGACCTCTTTCCTCCTTTCTTTGTATTCCCACAGTTCCCATTTTTTTCCTGTGTAGTTTGTTCTTACCCTTTTCTAAAGATCTTAATTCCAGTTGTTTTATCTCTGTTACTATATTCACTACTTCCAGCAATAATTGGATGAGATTTTGATTTCCATTTTCTAGTAATTGCTTTTTTGGGAGCCACCATTATTTGACACAGCAAGGCTTTACCATGTCTAGGCAACTCTGATTCTGTATCATAGCTCAGAACAATCATCTCGTTCATCAGACCAGTCTGCCCAACCAGCATCTCCGACATTGCATCCCACAGAGAATCCTTAAAGTCCACCAACTCACTGCACTCCCTATTGTCCGTATCCCTAATTAATTGCAGTCATCCCTATCAGCAGAATCTCTTTTCTCCATTCCCATGTTGGTTTAGTTAGTAGAATACTTTCTGCTACTTTATGGATATAATATCCTGCATGATTATTGTTATTCTCCTTAAAGGCCTGCATCCAAAATCCCAGTCTCTCCTTGTTTCTTGAGCTCTTCCCCTGATTCATCTTCATCCCTTTCCACTTTGAGTTATAGTTTTCTGCTTGTGCTTTGTATAGGAGTCTTAACTGTGTATCTCTGAAATACTTCTTCAAATTGGGTGATCCCAATTTGTCCTGGTCTACTGGAAGAATCCGCTTATCCCACTTGACTTTTACTTTCTTCCCCTCCCAGATAAAGTTTCAGCTCTTTATTAATTACTACCCACAGCTTCTCCTCTGGTTGATAAAAATATGCTTGACGTGTGTTTAAAAATATACCTGACCTGTGTATAAGACTAAAGGGACTAAAATCATTTTAACTGCTTGTATCATACTATCCATATCCATATAACAAAGCTTCCATTTTCTCAGTTTTTGTATTGTCTTTTGTTTAGTCTCTTCCGACATCCTTAGCTGCCACACTAGAATCATTTTTAATCCATACTCCTAAATGCTTCATTTTATCATGTCCCCGTAAATACGGGTTTTCCTGAACCAGTTCATGTGTGGGTACATAATTTACTGCTGTTGCCTGTGTTTTAGCTTCATTAATTTTGTATCCCAAAAAGATTTGCAACTGTCTCAAAATGTTCCATGACACTGTAATGTCTTTTTCTGCTTTTGTCAGGTGCAAAATAATATCATCTGCAAATAAAGCCAGTTTTTCTTGGGTATCATACCAACTATATCTTTGAATTTCTGAATTCTTATTTTCCTTGCAAGTGGTTCTGAATAAAATGCAAATAATAAAGGGGAAAGTGGGAACTCCTGCCTGGTTCCTCTGCTCAAGCAGAAATGATCAGAGAGGACCCCATCCACTCTAATGTTCGCCTCCGATGTGTTATTGCTACAACTTTGTCAGCGAATGGATTGCTTACCAGTGTGCTGCTTAAGATGCTGGATGAGCTGAGCACAATCCAGTCAGAGGAGTGGTGGGCTGAAGAGCTCCTCAGAGAGATATTATTGCACATGGCAATGTCCTAACCAAATATTTGAGAGCCTGGATTCAGCCTGGCTGATGAATGTAGTGAGGAGCCCATCCAGAGATGCAAGGTAGGATCCAGGCAAGGTCTGCAAAGCCTAAAATAAAAAGATATGCAATCACAGCACATGGCTACTAGGTCTGGCTTTCTTGCATCTTTGCTATTGTGGTTCTGTTTCCTTTCCCCAGTGAAAAGTTTTCCTCTCTTTCCTTGTTTCTAGGCTCGAAGAAAGCTAAGTAAGAAAGGGCCTAGAGCAAGACCGGCATCTCATTGTCTCACTTTTAGGTATTTCTGAAGGGCTCACATGTCCATAATGAACAGGGAAGGGGGTTTATTTTAAATCTTTCTTGTAGTCAAAAGGTATGGGTGATACAGTCCACTGTAGGCAATGATTTCCACTTTGCATCAAATTTGCAAAGTTTTGTATTGTCAGACTGCAGGCAGTAATGACCTTGCTGCCTTTAGGGCACTGGATGATGACTGGGGCACCTTGGGATGTTTATTGTGTTTCACTAATGCATTAATAACATCTTGGGATTTCCTACTGTGGAGGCACTTGGCTAGCCCAAATACCAGATATTTGTTCCCCTCCCCCTGGCAGACACCCAGTCCCTCTGATGCCAGGATACAAGGGTTATCAGCTGGCTCTGTTTTCTTAGTTCATTCTTTCTGTCAGAGCCTGACTCAACCTTTGTAGAGTACATTAGCCAGTCCAAATCTAGAGATAGATTGACTAAAGCTAAGTATCCCATTGTAAAAAAAACTTTTTTCACACTGCATTATCTATATTGCTGTTAGATGTCAGTGGATAACACTAATGTTTGCCTGTATTATTGGATGCAACTCCCTCACAGGGACTTCCACACACTATTTTTTGCTTGGACCCAGAACACAATATGCCCAATTGTCCCCAGTGTGCTCACTTTAATGTCACTTGAAAAGTTGAACATTGCTTAGCACGTTGGTTAACTTAATTTTAATGTAGTAGCTTGACATTGGTTGTTGGATGTGATATGAGAAACCAGATAACATCATGTGTAGAGCTAATAATGTGACAAGTAAAACAGGTAATGTAAGTGTCATAGCTGTATTGTTAGCTGTAAAGTATGATGATCTGAATGCTTTATTTATTTATTTTTGTGTCATCTTTCTCATACTTGAAACATCACACTAGAAGCAAGGAGTATCTGTCCAATCTTCAAAAAGAGTTAAATATCTGAAGCAGTTACCGTCTTACAGAATAGCAGTTATGCAGTTAATATCAGCAGTCTCAACATTTGCCTTAACACTTGATTGTGTAATCAGCCTTGTGTCCTATTAGTATGCCCCCCAGGACATTTTCTGACATAGGATAAGGTCATAAGCTTATTTGGTTTATACCAGTTACTACCCCTACCATAACTGTATGCATCATGTTTAGGTATGCTACTGATATGTGTAACTCCATATGAATCAATTCTGAGCATATTACGAGTGCTGTGAAAAACAGTTTTGGCTGTCATCAGAGATTGAAACAATACTAATTTCACAATTATACTTTGACTTAGAAATGTGGTCCATTCCCTCCATAGTATTAGAAACCCAAAAGATTTGGATAAATTAAACCCAGTAGCGATGATAAACATTCTCTGTTCATTTCGTAAAAGTAATGTCTTTCGGCTTTTTCCGGTTAGGGGTCACCACAGCGGAACTCCGGTCCACTAATGATTGACAGTGGATTTTTACGGTGCCGAGTTGCCAGCCCGACGACCAGCCTTCAAAGAAGGCACGCCCATTCACGCTCGCACATACCTGCATGTCTTTTAACGTCACTCGACCACGGGGGAGGACATGCAGACTCCACACAGAAGGCGCTCCAGCCAAGAATCAAACGGGAGAACCTCTTGTTGTGAGGCGACAACGCTAACCGCTGCATCACCGTTTTTACTCTTCGTCTCGTAATTAGCAAACTCCTCATATTTGATAATTAGTTTTAAAATGTGCTTCTATCCAGCATCCTAGAGATACCCTTTCAGCCTGCAAGCTGTCATGCCCAACATATTACCCTTAGACATTATAATACCACAAAGCCTTTCTTATCTCTGTTGCTGCTCCCTATTAATTTTCAATAATTCGGTAAGTAAACTTCTCAAATATGTGCACTCTAGTTTCTGGCCTTTTTAGTCACTGTACATTACTCTCAGCAAGAGGAGCACATTGCTGACAAGTCTTACATGTTGTAAATAAGCCATGTGTGTAGTATTCTCACAACATTCCTCCATATTATTTTGTTGACAGTCTGTCATGTCCCTGCTATCATCAGTGTTTTTATGTAGTATCCCCTATCAGAAATGGAACAAACCAGCCATGCACTGTTTTATTTATAGCAAATATTTAAAAGGCCATCTACAAAAGATGCAGTTCAGTTTGTGTTGCCTGTCCAGTCTAAGTTTGACATTCAGCTGGCTTCCACTTATCCACTTCACCAGTTCAGCCTTGACCTTTTCTACCACGTCCTATGGAAAGCAATTCAATCTTTGTTCCCTTCATGCTTGTTTAAATTTTAACTGGTATTAGCCATTTCATGTTCCTCTCTTGAGTGCCCTGGTTTCCTCCTCCCAACAAATGCATGCCCATTAAATGAATTGATGGATTTATAAATTGCCTAGAGGTATGTTTGCAATGTATGATGAAGTCTGTAATTTAAGTCTTATGATGAACTGATATTCATTTAAGAATTAATTCTTTGCCTTACACACACTCAGTGCTTGGATAGGCTCATGTTTCACCTTAACCCTGAATAGGATTAATCAAGCATGAATATAATGATACAGAATGAATTTTACCACAGGTGGAGACAGGGTGTAGTATATATTCACATGTATGTTCGTCATTGCAGTGGAACAAAATTTAGACTGATATGAAACCCCCGTTATCTTATGTCTTTTAATAAATTTATATTCTACAGCAAGTTCTTGTATCTCAACCATAGACTGCCTTGCATACTTGACTAGCTCACTCTGAAGGAGTATAAGTTTGCTGAAGTAATTTAATGACTTATTTGCAGATGGCATGGCTGTAAGGTCTTATGCAAACTGCGGTGGTGGTGCTGCAGTAGCGTTTTCACCTCACAGTTAGACTCTGTCCTGTTCGATTCTCAGCTAGACCGTCTTCTGTGTGGAGACATGCGTGAATGGGTGTATCTTCGTTGACGGTTGTGTGTCAGGGCTGGCAACTCGGCACGTAAAAATCTACTGCCAATCATTAGCAGACCGGAGTTCCGCTGTGGCGACCCCTAACCGGGAAAAGCCGAAAGACACAACAACATGGCTGTAAGGTCCTCCACTCTTTATACTGCATTTATGATGTTGCCAAATAAGTGATCATCCTGAAAAGAATACGTCATCCTGAAGGTAATACAGTTCCTTGAGTTGTTCCAGTTCCACTGCTTTTTGTTTTCCTTGAAACTTGTTTGAATTTTTCCCAACTTTAGAAGTTCAGTTTAATTGACTATAGTTGTCCGTATTATCAGTTTAGTTCAAAGATGTTTCCTTCTCCAGTCCCTCAGTGCTACTTCATTTTCTAGAGAGTTATTAAATGTGGCTGCCATTTCATTCACATATTCCTTAATGATGTCAGGGTATACTCCATCTATTTCTTTGACATCTTATTTAAGCCTCTTCAGTTTTTATAGAAGCACACTGTTATACTTAGTTTGTTGTCTCCTTAGCTGCACTCTTTTTGAAGTCCAGATGAAGGGGACTGATTGTTTCACTTGACTGTGAACATTTCCCAGTTAAAAAGTACTCCTTTTAGGAGTGTGCCCTCTCATGTTGACAAGGTGAATCACTAGTTGTCAAATCACATTTATTTTTATCGTTATATACTCTCAACCACTGGATAGCTAAGAGTTCATTTACTATTTTTTGTGAATGTCTTTTCTCCTGTTTTATGACCTGCATCTTGTCCAGCTTTGTTTGTTTTAGTACTTTTCACTGCATTTCCTTCCTCGGCTTATTTGGAATAACTTGTTATTCTTTTGTGTCTTCTTATTCATAATGAAAACTCAAATTTAGTATGTTTAATATTGTTTTTCCTATGACTTTCTGAAAAAAGCAACCTTGTCCTATTTTAGGCTTGCTTGTTGACACATACTTTTTTTTACCATAGCTATAACTGTTTTAATGTGAATCCTTTCCTGTTTTATTCCATTTTGTGTATCCTCCTTTCCAAGGATTCCTTTATTGCTTGTCCTAAGTGCATCTGTACAAAAGCTGCCTCTCGCCACTTTCTAGTTTAATTAGGCCTGTTTGTTGACCTTGAGCCATGCTGTGTTGAGATAACTTAACTTCCATCCTACGATATATAAGCTCATGATTGCTCTGTTCCTCACAATTTTTTTACTGGAAGCAAAATTCAACCCTCGTCCATAAAGGTCTGGGCACATTGTAGATGCTGAGTAATGGACTGTTGGCTAAAATCAAAGTCTGAAACCATACTAATTTCATGAAGTCTAATCATACCCTGACTTAGGAATGGGGTCCATTCCCATCATGATATTGGAAATATAAAAGACTTGGAGAAATGAAACTGGTAACAGCCTTTATTAGATAGCCATTTTTGTACTTTGAGACTGTTATATGTAAGCATTATTGTTAGCTTTGGCTCTTTCTTTCAAATGTGCTGTGCTAAGGATCTCAAAATCAAGATGTTAGTGCAGAAGTTTTCCTTGTTTAACTTCATTTTCAGAAGTATACCCTGTAGCCTCTTTACCAGTGCTGCCTTTAAAAATATGTTGGAGATTTAGTAACTACCAGTAGCATCATATTCATAGGGATCTGTGTGGTTTTGCTGGTATAACAACTTAAGAGTATCAGCAAATGCTTTTTGGGGGAGCGGGATGGGGCTGACTTAACCTTGACCAGGGTTTAAGTACCATTTAGCTCATTAAAGACCTTGCCTGTACATTTTAATACTTTGTCTCAGTTTATACAGGAAACAAAGCACATGCTCGGCTCTCAGCAGAAGCACAAATAAAAATGACTATGGAGTTGGACTTGTTTTAACTTGGTGTAAATGGTTGCACATTGTGTATTTAAATAGTTATTGTAGCTTATTTTATCCTTTAACTTTTTTTCAGCCCTACAAGCCGGGAAGATGTGATGACATATTGAAATGGAAACCCCCTAGTCACAATTCTGTAGATTTTCGCCTTCAGATCAGTAGAATTCAAGGAGAGGGGTAAGTGATACTCTCCGGGGGAAATGCAGATTCCTTTTTATCTTTTATCTATATTTAAATTATTGGTGAGTGCATTATTTTTCTTATTATTCAGGAATTTTTACTTGCCTCAGATATTTCTTTGCCACTCATTTTAGCTTGCATCAAATTTTAATTCAGTTATGTCACTAACTTGATTGGGTTATTTTTTAAACATATAATATACTTACAACTATATATTCTTTTATTTAGTCTCACTTTATTGACACTCCTTCGTTTCCTTAGTGCAGCTTTCTTACAGGCAGCGCTACTTGCAGCAAGTCCTTTACTTATCAGTGATACGAGGGGCCACATCAATCTGCAGCTGCCTGTCGTTAGGTATGCAAACGAAAAGTCGGCTCAGCTTACCCAAAAAGGGTCTTAATAAGTACCCATTAACTTTGGCATTACATGGTCTTCTAGGCCCGATATGCATTTACAGTGAGGTTAATCTGGCCATGTCAAGCTTTTTACTCCTTAACCAGTGCTACTGTCCATAGTTAATGAGTACTCAATCATTTGTCTCCTTCTCTGGAAAATTTCACACAGTTGGCTGTGTCTGGCTTGTGTCTTTTCTTCAGATGCAGTTTGTGCCGATTCATTCAGTTATACCTGTTAATTTTAATGATGCCTTGCCAGTGTAGTAGAAAATAACTAGAAAATGGTATTCGGCTCATCCAAACTTTTGACTTCAGACACCAGCTTTTAATTTCTTCTCCAGTATATGTCGGAAATGATTAGTAACCCACCACAGATCTCACCCCTTTGTAAGAAGTATCATTCGCTTTTCAAGCTTCCTTAGTCTTGGAACTAGCTTGTGAGGTTTCTGTGCTTTTGAAGTGCACCTTCTCTTGCATCTGTGCCAAAGTCCACTACTTCTGGTAAAATGTATTTATTAGTCCAGTAGATGAGCTAATCCAGAGATGTTTCCTAGCCATGATTCAGGTCACAGTCACAACAATACATATTGTTCACTCAGGATGCATATTGACAGCTAATAGAAATGGATTGTTTAATCAGTGGTCTTTTTAAGATGTTAAATAAGGAACGTGGAAATGGATGATATTAAAGAATAGTTTACTCATCATAGCAATTGGATGCTAAAAAGTGGTAGGTTTAATAAATACTGAACATTTGAAGCCAGTACCCAGGGAGATGCCAAAATTATGATACATGAATGAGAGGAGATAGCTGGAAGTTGATTGGTTTATAGCAGCATTGTTAGAAAAGTTATTAGAGTCAGCGTTATCAGTAATTGTTCCTGTAGCATTCGTAGTTGTATGCTGTGGGTAAATGGTCAGTTAACTGCTTTTGGAAAATATTTATTTCTGACATATTCTGATAATAGATTCCAGGAGAGAGGATGCTTGAAGGAGTTTTCATTAGCAATTAACCTAAAAGCAGGCTTCTTTACTTTCAGTGCTGTTTTATTTTGCGATCATAAATACTGTGCTGCAGCAGATTCTTGTCGGTTTGCCAGAGGGGTTTGGGGAGAACGAGTTTTCAGTAGTGAGTCATACCTCTCAGCTGTCCCAAATTTTGCAATATGGCCATATTTTTGCTTCATGTTTTTTGGTCTGTTCCTTCTAAAATTTATGGTTTTCTGGCAGATCACTGAAGATTGAAGTGACTTAATAACAGACATGAGTTTCAGACGTTATATCCTTCAGAAAGATGTATGCTAGTACAAAATGTGTTATTCTAGCATGTTTATAAGAGTATTATTTAAAATCTGTCCCTATGTTTTGGCTTTGTCTAGATTTCATGAGCTAAGATGTTAAGAGGTATGGTGAAAGAGTAGTGATGATCTTGTATGATTTGGTTAATTTATTTCAAAACTATTGGGGTCAGATGTTGCAGAATACTGTCAGCTCGCAACAGGAAATATTGCCAAGTAAAACTCCTTCCTTTTATCCATAATTCAGAAATCTTTACCCACTTCTCCAAACCTCAGTTCATCCTCAGACATCTTGCATAGGTAAATGAGTCCAAGTCCAGGCTTCTGTTTTTGCATTTTTTTCTGTTTTGGTTTTCTTAATAAATATTCAAAGCTTCCAGTCATATGCAGTCTTAGGTGATACTGATCTACAGTTATAAGATCAGATATTTCCTGTTTCTAAGGCCTTTTGTTGTTCTTTTGTGATAAGATAAAGTGATAGCCAAGTTGTATGTCAGCTATGCATGTGTGTGTAACTATAATATCTATTCACATACACATTATGGTTTGCTATCAAAATTTCGGATGGCAGTCAGTCAAACTGGGATGGTCGAAAGGCTGTTTTCCAGTTCACGTAATGCCAAACCAAAAATGGTCAACTCCACAACAACAAATGCAAGTGTGCATTCGATGTTGTGAGGTTGATGTTCTGCTTGGAGATTGCACTACAGTGGGGATTGGGAAATGTACCCTTTTCCTCACCATAGTGCTATCTCAGATTTTGTATATATGAGTAGCAGGGGGTGGGGGGTACATCCCCCCACATGGGAGGTGCAGGAGGGCTTGCCCCCCTGCAAAACGTTAGTTGGAAATCACTGGGATGGTAAGGTGAGTAGGGTAATGTCAACAATGTCAAATATCAATCTTGTCGACATTACTGTTTTCGTTATTTTGCATAGCCGATATTTTAATTTTCACTGTTTTTTTTTTTTCGAGTAAGCCATTACTCAATAAAGTGAGTGTCAGAATTTTGATAGTAAACCATATATTATATGCATGTATGTACATGCATACACACATACACCTATTGTAAGGATGTGCCCTGAGAAGCCATTTAAGTTTATGAAATGCACTTATCTATGGATATAATACAATTGCACTGCAGGCCAAGAATGTTTTGTGTTTGGAATGCTTAGATGTGGAGCATCTGGATGTAGATTGTGAGATTTGTAAAACGTTTGAGCTCAGAAACATTACTGACTAATTTGACAGGTTAATCTTGAAAGGTAAATTATCTATGGAGCTTCCTTCTGGTTAGCCTTCCCCTTTTCCACTGCCCAAGACTTTTGTACATGAGTTTTTTTAAGCGTAGGTTCAAAGAAAAGAGAGGAGGGATGATTTTTGTGAAAAGTCATCAACGGAGCTTACCACAGTCCCCCACCTAAAATGCCTAGGGCACAGGAGGATTCTGGTGTCCTGTCTAGCAAGACTGGGGTCAGCAACACAGTGACACAGAAGATGATCTGCTGCTGAGAGAAGCCTTGCTGCAATTCTTTTGCATCCATAATTGATGCCAAATGCAGCAGCTTTTACTCCCTAATCCCTGCCATGGGAGGTGCCCCAGGGATGCTCTGGTTTAAAGCTTGCATGTAAAACCTCTGTATGCTGCCTGTTCTTTTGTCCTGTTAACCATGTTCATGTCAAAAGTGAAAGAAGAATAAATCCAAGGTCATTCTCATAGCCCACTTTTGACCATGATATGCAGGGTTTCCAATGCTTTGGCCTTATCTTTTAGCAGTATCTGTTTCTCTGCAATTTTTATGACCCTGTTGAGTCATCTGTTCTGCAAGACATAGCCAGATCTTAACTTCCTCAGGCTAACCACATGGTTTCTCTCATTTCACTGATGACTAGTTAGGTTATCTGGCAACCTGTGCAGTTTCCTGAATAAAAAAGTCCATTCTGCTGTGAAACTTGTGTCCAAGATTGATCTGACATTTCTGTCATAGGCGACACTCTTTCTTGTAGCCATCAGCAAGAGGAATCTCAGCGCTTCTGCTTTGTTTGTGAAACTTGAGATCAGGCAGTCATTTTCCAGCTTGCTCAGGTCTAAGAATTTTTTTTTAATGTTATTATTGTTACTTTTTTTTTTTTGAGAACAGGCGTACAAAATAGAAGGGAAAAATTCCTTATTAGAGAAGTTCAAACAGCAGGAGTAGTAACTGAACTAAAGGATTCAAGGTTTATTTTATAGATGCAGCTGTGGGAGACATAGGAGAGGCTGGTATTTGGCAAGGAGTCAACACATATGTCATACTCTACGCACAGAATTGCCTTTAATAAGAATACATGTTTTCCAGGGCTGCCTTACATGGTATGCTAAACACCTTTCTGCCACTTATGACTTCGGAAGGTACTGCATTGAACTCTGTCCATAAATTTAGGCTTGGCGGTAAAATATTTCCTCCTCCAAGTAATTTTCATAAATTTGAATGAGGTGCTCACCTTAACATTTGGCCTTTGAAAAAAAAAATATTTATTCAGCAAAAGAACTGCTGCTCCCTCCCCCTCTGCACTTTTTTGTGCTACAGTATATATAGATTGTAGTTGTATATATACTGTAGCCTACTTTGTAATAATAAAAGTTCAGAATCTGTTGCCTTCTCTGCATCTATTTACTACAGCAGTGGAAAGCTAATGATTACTGAAGATGGCTTGAAATGATGCCCGATCTGAATATGCAAGTGTAAGACTGATGTAGTTGGCATCTAGCATGAGATCAACATATGTTAGAGAGAAGATGGTAAGAAAGGCTTCAGATTAGAATAATGGATGGAATACTTCGTTCTTGAAAAGGTACTGTTAAAGTAAGACTCTAACTCGGCTAGGTTTTATTCTATCAATCCGAGTAGCTCCTTCTAGAAACCCATTTGATGGTAACTTTAGAAAGGCCTGTATTACATAGCCAGCCCAAAGGGGGGAGTCGTGCCTGATGGTGTCCGGGACCTTGGATAAAAGTGCCATCACCCTTTCCTAGTGCAAGCTCATTACTCATCCTCTCCATTAGTTCCAGTAAAGCAGTATCAGTGCCATTGTTATGTCCTCACAAAACATGTCAACGTTGTTGTAGTTCACTCAGAGGTTGCAAAAAGCATCAGCAACAGCTCTGATATCCTAGTGTGTATAACTCACTACAGCATGCATAGCTGTCCATAGGATGAGGATGCAGGTAAGCATGTTACAGGCTTAAGTGGGCGTAAACTGTCTGGCAACAGTTTTAGTAACCTTTTTGATTCCAGCATTGATATTGATTTGTAAATTGTAAAGCTATATTTGCTGATTCTGTTTACTTTTTTCTTGGAAATAATTCACAATTTGGTGTTTTTATATTTGTACTTTCTTGAGATGCATCACTGCCAGAATTCAGGTTTACATTTATCATTAGCGCATTTGGCATTCAGTCCTAACAGTAGCTACATTGTGATTCTAGCCTGTAACTCTCCTGTCAGCTGGTACAGAAGAAATTTATAAAATACAGGAATAGCATTGTTGCCTCACAGCAAGAGGTTCTCCCGTTGGATTCTCGGCTTGGGTTGGGAGTGCCTTCTGTGTGGAGTCTTCATGTCCTCCCCGCGGTCGAGTGGGTGTTCGAAAGATAAGTGTTGAATGGGCGTGCCTTCGTTGAAGGTTGGGCATCGGGCTGGCAACGCGACACCATAAAAAAAAAAACAACTGCCAATCATTAGCTGACTGGAGTTCCGCTGTGGCGACCCCTAACTGGGAAAAGCCGAAAGACAAACAACAACAGGAATGATTGCCACAGTTAATAATGTGGCGTATTAGTTTTAAAAATGAGCTAGTGTCTGAGAACATTTCATTTATATTTAGAAGGAAACAAGAATATCAAAAACAGCATTCCATTAAAATGCATGTTAAATGTGTAATGAAGACAGTTTTGTAAACCAGTAGGTTGGTCCTTTAAGAATTTTAGCAAGTTTTAATTTTCTGTCTTTGCCAGTTCTTTGTATCTTACTAGAATCCGTTCTTTGTTTCAACAGTCACCAGTAGGTTGCTCAGTACAGTATATGAAGAGGTGAGTTACAGGCTGGTTTGAAAACATATTACTTGAGGTTTTGCAGTGTACCTTTAGTGCTGGTAAAGGAGCAGATTACCCTTCTGGCTTTAATGCAAAACCCATTTGCCTTGGTCTCTGGTATGAGTTCCATTAGTTTCTCATTGCCATTGTTTGATTTGATCATTTAAAGGAGACTAGTATTAACAAAAGTGTAATAAGCTTGAACATTTAATTTTTCCACTTCCTATTCATTCTTCCATTGATGTCTGTTCTGAAACTGCTGATATGGTGACATGTTCCATCATGTGTTCACATTGTGGCCTTTTGTTAACCCTGTTTCTTACTGTCTTGTAAAGTCAAGGAATGGTTATCTGATTCATCTTAGATGGTTTTGGTCCCAGGTTTAGGGATGTCATTATGTACTTGTTCTGTTACTTCTGTAACAATAAATATTTGTGTTAATACATGCAGTTAGTTATTTCAGTAATTCTACATCTGTTTGCAGTAAGTTTGGGTGAAGACATAACTGCATCTGACAGTACTGCTTTTGCTTGATTAGATAGTTTACATCTGATTTGCAATGTCTGCTTGAATTAAAGCAGTATCAGTAAGTAAGGAAAATGCAGATAAGTCCCTTTCTTCATCTTCTGTTCTTTTAAGACTATTGTGTTGTTGAAACGTGCCCTTGCTTATAGAGAGGTGCTTCATTTTAACAGATGAGAATCGAAGCATCTCATTTTTATCTTTTAGTTTACCCCATAGTGATATTAGCGAATGGTGCCACTTACTACTTTAATATCTCTGTATGTAGTATTTGTTGTCTGAAATCCAGCTTCTGTTTACAAAGTGTTAATGTGCCTTCCTTCCTTATCACAAAAAGACTTATTCTGCATTTGAAGTGAGAGGAGGGACGCACAGAAAATATCGCCTTGGGCATTCTGTTTTATATATTTTTTTTTATTTAGACCTTTCCAGAGGAATGCATAATGAATTCTTTCACTTTTTCATTGTCACATTCAGAATGCATCTGTTTAAACATTTTTAATAGCAAAGCAGTCATGTTTTAGTGCAGGTTTGTTCATTTTTAGATGTATTTTGATGCTGTGTTTTGTAACACATTCCTGCTAAGACTGGTATTTTCCCTTTATTAATTTGTTCCTGATGTTCATGAGCGTTAACATCTTAGGAGGATAAGCTGATGGACCAAAACTGTTGCTGTTCTTTGTCTAGTGTATTGACCCACTGTCTTTTTTCATCTTTCATGCTTTCACAACTTATTACCCTATTAGTGACTAAACATCTCCATAGCCTGCACTCGGCCCACTTTAATGACATTTCTCACTTCAGCAGCTGTTCATTGTGCTCTGAGAGGCCAAGTACAATAATGCCAGTACCAGCCCCATCTCTGAAAGCTGTTTTTAAAAGAACAGTGCACGTTTTGTGATTTGAAAGGACCATACATTTGATGTGGATGGAATATTTAGAATGAACACCGTACTAAGTAAATGTTTTAGCTGTAGGTATGAGTTAAAAAAATATGCAAAATAATGCTGAACACCATTTAAAAATAGGCATGCTGTATATGTTTTCCCCAGAAATGATGCTGCTTTAAAATGATCAGTTAAATAAAATGAACATTTTGTATTATATATACCAACCTCCATTTTGTTGGAACACTGTTTAAAGGTGGTGCCTAAACTGGAAATTTTACAGCTGAATGTAATGTGAATGCAAAATTATTTCTCTATTTCAGATATGAGTCAGATAGTAATTTAGCTTCCTAGCAACAGCATTGAATTGTATACATGGAAGTTAGCAAGCCACACAAAACATGGACGGAGGTCACATGCTTAAATGAAGAGTTGGAACCCTTTGCATTCTGCTCTTTTTGTGTCTGATTTTTTTATATTGCTGGGCAGAGCCATGTCACAAGCTCTACAAAGCTAAAGACATCTGCATTTATTAAAATCTCTTCCACTTACAATTCTGTGGGTTGGAATCCTGAACTGTGGAATAATACAAAAGAACTCTTCGTACAGATTGACCATTTTCTTATATTGTCTTCTGTTTTCATAGGAAATTAGAGATCTTTCAGGTAAAGGAGCAGGTGCAAAGGAAACACTGAAAGGAACTAACTGCTGCTCTGCTGTACTCTACTGAGATGTATAATAGAACAAAGAACGTGCTGGTTAGGTCATATATTCAGCAAACAGCACAAATGTCATAGTTCCCAGGAGTATATTTTCATCAAGATAGCAGAAAAGAAGGAGATGGAAAAAAAAGTAGATGGAGGCAGTGGTTTGATGGAAAAAGTAACCGGAAACATGTTGTCAAGTGGGATTAGAAATGTTTGGAGGCAAGAGTGAGGAGATGACACATGGGAGTATTTATACTGGATGTATGGACAGTCAGAAGTGAGCCACTTGCACGGTGGGATAGAGTCACTACACAAGTGCTTGCACAACTTTCACATTTTTTTTTTTTTTGTGACTCAATGCATTTTATAGAGAGCAACTGGTGAATACAGGAAGTGAGTTTATTCCATAATTTACCTACTGCAACTTAAAAACAGGAGTTGCCAAAAGTTTTATAAATGAGTAACAGAAAAGCTATGTTTAAATGGTTCGAATTAAGGTCGGGAATAAAGGTTTATCATTTCACAATGTGGGAGAGAGGTTGGCATTTGGGAGAACAGTTATTTGTGACTGAATTTCATTTTGATTCTCCCCAAGATGGTGCTTGAATTCAAAGCATTTTAAGGTATTTAAAGCTATACAGTGGTGCAAACATGAGAGGAGTCTTGAAGCAGATTTGGCTGCCCTATTACAGGACTCTTGCATTTTGTTAAGTGTATGAGATCACAGAGTTGCATATGGATAACTTGCAGTAAAAAATAAGTTGGAAAGAGGAACGTTCTAGCAGTTTTTTTTTTTGACACGTGGAAGGGGTCATTACATTTTTGATGTTTTTTGGCAGTCATAGTTTTGATTGCTGTGGGTAGTTACTAACAAAACGTTTACGTCCTTGCAGTTTTATGAAAGTACCACTTCAATGTGGGTGCTATTAAATGAAGTGATCAAGTGGATATTGCTTTAGTCTGAAAAGGATTCTTGAATTTAAAGAATACACAGTTTGTCTTATCACTGTTCAGCATTAGCCCAAAAGCATTAATTAGGACTGCAAAGAGGTGAAACTGTTGGCAGTGTTTTAATGGTGGCATAAAGAGTCGGCCCCAAACACATTATTGTTAGATTATCTGCAAGCTGTTTGAAACTGTCATCATCAGTGTTCCATCTTATTTACAACATTGCTGAGGCGGAGTGGGCCAAGTCCTTTACCTTGAACAGCTGTAGACTTAGACTGTGAGAGGACAACTTCATCCCATCAATTTGTTTTGCTCCTTCTAAATAGCGTGAGAACCTGCACATTGCACAAGTGAAAATCCACAGTTAGTAAGTTTTTTAGAAGGTGGTGAGTGATAATATTAAAAATCTTTGGTACATCAGCAGATAATGCCCAAACAGCAGCTCCAGTGTTTAGATGAGCATGTACAAATGCATTAGCATCCAGAAGAGCATTGTGTATTCCATGCACCAGTAGTCTGCTGAGAGTTTAGAGTAGATGGATAGCCAGTCTGTATTGTAGAGTATTGAGTTAAACTGAGATGGGTCAGAGTTTTGTGATCTAACATCAATGATCCTCCTCGATGGGCTTTGTTGTTTAATTTAGCATTTCCACCAGTAACATTCAGCATTGTTAATGCAAATTTACATGCTCACGAAAATACTTACCTTGCGACTACATGCAGAGTGATCTCATATGTCAGCTGCATAAAACTATGTATGTCTACTTATTCTCTTAAGTCTTCTAGGTCTTTCTTTTTTTGGTCTAAGTTCAGTCCTTACTATAACTAGTTAACTGTTCTTGCAGTTGCATGCACTTTATTTTAACTGTGGTACATTTCTAACTTTGAAAATAATGGCAGGAAAAGGAGTATACTTAAAAGAAAGATGTTTTGTTCCCTCTCAGTGCCTAATCAGTCAGTGATTCGATCAGTGATTTTGCTTGGAGGTTTAATAATTAAGGCTTTTTCCTTCTGCATTGACAGGGGCTTCTCATTTCTCTGAGGTGAAGAGACCATCCCTGAATCCCTGACTAGCCAAAATTAATTCCATGCCCATTCATTCACTTACCCTCCCTGCTCTGTTGTGCCAGTGCTTAGTTTGCTAATTGAGTCATCTAGGTCACAATCAGAGTTCCGTTATTCTGTGCCATGGTACCAGGCCATCTCTGAAGAGTTTGAGGCCTGGTAGTGGTGCAACCCATTTCCCATAATAATATACATCCTGAGATATTTTTTCACTGCTTCTCAGTGTGATCTATGATCAGCTTGGCCTGCTGTTCATCCAGACGTTTTTTGGAAAGTAGCCCCTGGAATCATTCTTGCACAGATGTGTGGTAGCCTAGGCAGAGACATCTCTCAGGGTTTCTCTCTCAGCCCACCTCGATTGGTAAGCCATTGTGGAAGAGTAGTGATATGGCGACGGGTCCTACTACCAAAGTCTGCAGCCTGTCTATCAGAGACTGGATGTTTTTTCAGCCATTGATATGATCTTGAGTCTCAGTTGTGGGATTTCACTAATGAGGATCATTTTGGTGCCAGCACCTGCTCCGGGGCAAGCTTATGCACTAATTATATGCTGCTGACTGCCACTGTGTCTACCCATGCATACTGATCACTTACTCTTGAGTCCTGACTCACTGTTTTTTTTAGCCTGTGTCCCTTTACTGCCGGGCTGGAAAATAGAGTTGCTGTAGAGGTGGACAAGGCTGGCAAGATGATGAATTCCTCTGCTAAATTGGAGCTGTTGATTATAAATGTCCAGATTCTAGACCCTTCTTATGGCCTGTAGTCTTGGCTGCTTTGAAGACCCGCACTGAGTCTGGGATCCTGGATGATTTTACCTTCATCTTGAAGACTATCATGCATACCTCTCAACTTCTCTGCACAAACATCAGGTACAAAGCCGAAAGTAATGGGGGGAAAGGCCCAAAATCATGAACAGATTTTAAATATTGGTCTTATGTTTAGACACTTGCCAGAATAACAAGTTTTGCATAAGCATGCATTTTCTGAAGGATATGAAGTCAGGAACTGAAATCTCTGTCATCATGTAGTGGCTGCAGTTCTCATTGGTCTGCCAGAAAACCACAGACTTTATGAGAAGTAGACCAAAAATGCAGGGCAACATCAGGGACAGTTGAGAGTTATGCTGTTATGATGTAGTCCTACATAGGTAGGTACATATAGTCTGTAGTAGATGCCTGGGCAAGAGCTGTTGGCTCAGTCATGGGTCTACCTTTTTATCAGTTATCTTGATTCCATTAAACCCCCCTTCACAGCCTTTTTCTTGAAAAAAGTGAACTGTTTGAGCTGAGTCTTCAATCCCTGCTAAATGCTGTACTCGATATTTGTCATGTCCCTTCCTTGGTTGGTGGGTCCACTTTCTCACTGCTCAACTTCACACTATTCTACAAGGCCCTACAGGTGCCCAGAGACAGAGGTTCAAGGTGACAGTGTTTGCGTATGTTCCTGATCTGACTGGCATTTTTAAGGGCACCTGTCCAATCTTGAGTGGAAGGTTAGATGGCAGCTCTCCAAGATTCTTCCAAGAGAGCTGTCCATGTAATTCTGGCCGCACTGACGTGAGGCACCTTGTGTTGCCCACTCTTCTGTTTTCCCACTGCTCCATGTAGCTCACAGAGGATTTGGATAGCACGTTCAGATTTCATCACTAGTTGTGCACAAGAAACTGGTACACTTTCTTTGAGAAGGAGTGCATGGTCAGTCCCACTTCTTGACCAACAGCCACTCCTTTGCAGGCCTTATGGGCCTTCCCCAGCTACATGAGTGGGAGGGGAGTCTCAGAAATGCTTGCCTTCCTGCCTTATCTTCAAGGGAGAGGGTGTGTTCTTTCTGGGACTTCCAAGGAGCTATCTTCTCCCTCTTTCAAGGGGAAGAAACCTTATAGCCCCTTAGTCCTACAGCTGTTTAACTGCTTGTTAAACAGAAATCCATTTGAATCTTGTCAGGGTTCAGTCCTGGGACCACTCTTGTTTGGTATTGTCTACTCTGAAGTACATTCCAACACTAAGGGACTCTTGCTAATAAAGTTTGCAGATGACTGCAAACTGGGAGCCATTATTGAATCCCCAAATGATGTGGATATTCTACAAAAGGGCCTTACAGAAACAGATGCTTGGTGCCAGAGCCATGGGCTCAAGCTTAATGCCAAGAAATGTATAGTTATCCCCTTTGGGAAAAAACATGTACCCATGAATTACCACATAGGTGGCAGTGCAGTCAACACCGAAAGTCTGATGAGAGACTTAGGGACACAGGTGGACAGTGGTCTCACCTTTGATAACCACATCACCACAACAGTCAGGAAATCCATCTGTGGCACACCTCATCACTAAGGGCATTTCATCCAGACAAAAGGAGGTCATTGTCCCACTGTACTCATCCCTCATTAGACCCATTATAGAATACAACGTTCCGTTTGGTGTGTACCTCACAAGACATCTGCAACAACTGGAAAGGCCGCAGAAATACCTCACTAAAAGAATCACAGGTCTAAAGTAGATGCCCTATGCTGATCGTCTAAAAAAAATTCCAGCTAATACTCTGTGGCATATCGTCTGCTCAGAGGCGATCTCTGCTTAACATACAAGGCGATGTCAAACCCTGAGCTTTTGGACATGCTCCACTTAAAGAAATCCCAATCCCTCAGAGCCACACGCTCCAGGGATATAAATCTTGTCATCACAATGAACAAAACATGCTGGAGGGATATGTTCCTGACCCAGAGACTCCCCATACTCTGGAATAGACTGCTCATACATGTCAAGCAGAGCGCCTCCTTGGCCCTTTTCAAAAGGAACCTTGACGATTGGATGGGAGATAGGAAATTCACCTCGGGGATCACATCAGTCGCCCTGCTAGACAGGGGTCCAAGGAAGTAAGTATTGTGGGAAGAAATGCCCGGGGAATTGTTTGGCTAGGCTAGTATAGGCCCTAGGGCCAGTAGCCTAGTACCAACCTATGAACCTTAAGGTGATGATGCTGAATTGCCATGCCCAGCTTTCCTAAGAGAGAGATATCTGTGGGGACCACCTGAGTTCCACATTAGCTGTACTTTAGAGGCCTCGTCCAGCTCTTATTTACTCTCAGGCTCACCGTGTAGCTTCCATTCTAGCTGGATGCTGTTACTACTTGAAGGTGACCTTTCCCCTTGGGTGTACAACCTTGTCTGTACATTTGAGTCACTTTTAAATGATTCTTTTAATATTTTAATTTCTCATACTCTGAAATGCTTGTCATGTGGACTGTTCTAATGACCTTTTTTTAGTATCTTACAACAATACACAGCCTAAACATCATAAGTTTTTTCCTCCATTTAGTTAAAGTGATAGTGCTGAGAGCCATTGGCTTTTTAGAACATCTTGTGAAAGCAGTGTCAGTGCCAGTACTTCCTTTTAACTGAATTACACTGATCTGAGCTTAAGTACACTGGTTAAAAGCATTTCATTGTCCATTTACATTTTCTTCAGTATAGAAGTGATGAAAAAGCATGGTTTTGTTGAATGTTCAAAGCTGTAGTCTTGAAAATAATTTGAGACTCTGTGTTTAAGCGCTTGCTAAGTCTGAATGTTGGCAGCCGTTTACTCATTCATCAGTGATTGACTACTGTTGCTTCAATTCGTATTGCTATAAGTTTACTGCAGTGTGTTTTTGTTGAAGGGAGATCATGGCTACATAATTTAGGAAACTTCCTCAAGGAAGTCATTTAAGTTGTAGACAATGACCATGAAGCTCATACAACTTATCTGAGTCTGCCAAGACTTTTGACAGTATTCCCCATGTTGGAATTGTAAATAAACTTAAAGGGCAAAATGTAGTTAACTGTAGATCCTTATGTTGTAAGATGGATTGCAAAATGGCTGACAGAATGTGTGGTCAAAGTAGCAGGTACCACCCAAGAAAGCAAAAAAAGGTGTCTCAGGTGATGCCTCAGGTCTCCGTGCTTCTGTTTGGCATCTACTTCTTGATTCACCAAAAGAAACTAACAGACATATTGCTAACTACATTTGCCAATGACTGTGAGTTGGTGTTTGCACAGCATTTGATGGTGTGTTAATACAGCAAGGGCTAAACCATAAAGGTCAAGGTTACATTAAAGGTAGGTTTAAACTGTTGGGAAGATAGCCTGGAAAAGCAGTTTGCAAGGAAAGCATGGGAGGACATGTGTATGGCTCCTAAGTACACAACAAAAATTCAGAAGGTTTAGGATTTTTGCTTAGAAGAGTTTTTTCATAATTATTTTTATACCCCAAGCAAACTTCAAATAACTTTTCTCCGGGTAGATAGCAAATGTTGGAGGTGTGATGGGGAAGAAAAAAAATAATTGGGAGTGTGTTTTTTGGGGAATGTAATAAGATGGCATCTTTTGAAAATGTCCTACAGAGTACAGTGTCAGAAATATTTGGGGAGCAAATGACTGTAACTAAGGAAATGATTCTTTTGAGGTGGGACACAGGCTCTGAATTGTGTAGAGGTAGTCAGGCCTTCTGTTGGCTGCCAAAAAAGAAAATACTAGAAAATGGAAATCAGAATCTAGATCAGCTGTATTTGCATCATTGAGTATTATAAAAGAGGTAAAATAAATGGAAGTGGGATCTTTAGAAAAGGGGAGGAGCAAATTGCATGTAAATAAATGGAATTTGTGTAAATAATACATGCAGAATAATGCTTTTAAGGAACAGTGAGATTTAAGTGAAGGCAAGAATTGAGCAATTTATGCAATTTTGAGTGAATGACAGTTATAAAGAAAGAAAACCTAATGTAATGTGTAACATATGTAAAGGAAGAAATGTTAACAGGGTTTGCCTTCTTTTCTGTTAATGTAGGTGTGCCTATTATGCCTTAACTAGTAATTTAATAAAGGTGTTCGAAAGAAAATGTGTTTAAATGCAAAAAAATGTAGCATTGACGCTCTTGGTAAACAGATCTTAAATGTGATACAGTGTTTGCATTACTTGCAGACTGATAATGTCAGAGATCTCATCATCAACTTAGGCAACTTCCTACCTTTTGATCACTGTGTAAAAGAAGTAGTAAAGAAATTCTTCCATCTAGCCCAGTTAATAACCATTGTTTTTGAATTTGAGTGAAGAGCTTACGATTTGGTGAGGTGCATTATGTTCTTGCACCTTCTTATCTCCAGAAGATCTGTTGGAGACCAGAGGTGACCAGCCTTATCCCAAGGATCAGTTATTCAGTCATAGTTGGATCAGGTGTACTGAGGCTCAAGGTCCCACATTATGTTGATAAATGAACCAGGGATTTGTGTTAGCTTTGGGTGGGATGTCATTGGAAATAATTTCAAGTAGACTAGAGACTTTCTTTGGACATATGCATTTGAAGTGGAAGAGGGAGATGAATGGTGCTAGTGGGATGGACAATGCGTAATCTGTAGGAGATGTGGAGTTTATTGATGGGAGATTGCTAAATTCTTTAAGGAAATCTTCTGGTGAAGTTTTGTTGTACCACATTGTATAGTGTTTATAGATAGTGTGTCATGATTAAGAGGTTTAACCTGAAAGAAGTGTTTGGGGAAATGTAAGATGGCAGTTTGTTTCTGTGGAGATTTTTGTTGCTTTCTGATGGATTTCTTGGCTAGGCTACGTAATGTTATAAATGAGGTGAGGTTATCAGTTGTGGGGTTTTGTTTCCATTTTTGCTTCATCTGTTAGAGTTAAAAGATGTTTGAGTTCAGTGGATAGCATTTCAGATTTGGTGGGTTTATAAAGCCTGTGGATAACTGGGAAGAGCTTGCTTGCAGCTGGACCAGAAAGGCTGATAGGGCTTACAGCTGATGGACTTGGATCATGTAAGGAGAGCATATGGTTCCAATTGTGGGCTGTGAGAGATATTCTTTATTTGTCAGCATTACCGCTATTCTGGTTTCTGAAGGCTTTTAATATTGGTGGCAGTTTTATAGGATATTCAACCGTTGTAAAACTAATTGGGCAGTAGTCGCTTGGTGATGGTGGCAGAATGTTTATGTTGGAGATGTAATTTGGTATGTTTGTAGTAATTAGGTCAAGTTTGGAGTGTTTGGAGGATCTGAAGTTAGGTCTTGTTGGTTCTTTTATGAGTTGGAGACCCAGGTCTTCTAGGAAAGTAACCATTCCAGATGAAAGAAGGCCAAGATAATTAAGACTGAAGTCACTAGAATGTTTATTATTATTTTTGGGAGAGTTGTTAAGGATGTTAGCGATGAGTGATTTGAATTTGTTTAGGAAGAAGGGGATGATAGGCTGTACCAATCAGTAGTGGTTTGCCTTTGTGAGTTGGAAATTTTAGGACAATCCATTTAGGACTAGTGTCTGAGGAGGAATTTCCTTGGGCAATGACTTGCACTCCCTTCTGCTTCTACGACAGACAGCTTGTCCTTTAGAAATGCCTCAAGGCTTATGAGGAACAGCCTGGACTGCCATTAAACCCATATGGCAGAATTGGGATTCTGTGCCGGCTGATTAAGCAGGGCCTGAAAGAAGTTCTGTATATTCATCTGATCTTCATAGTTGACAGTCTTGCCCATCAGCTGAGCTAGCTTGCTCAGTGGCAGTGAAACTTGCTTCATAGAAAACACTTCTCAGAGGTCACCACCTCCAGAAGGTGAATCTCAGAGCTGCAGACTTTAATGTATGAGGAACCATAACTGATCTTCCACAAAGGGTGGGAAAGATTCCCATTTGTAATGTAGGAGACAGTGAATTGTAGATATGGAAGTTAGCAAGGAATGGTTGTGGGTGGGAGAGAGAGAGAAGAGAAGGTTGCAGTGGTAGACATACATAAAACCCAGGCACAGTTAGCTAGGAATGGTACTTGACAGTAAAGGTGGGAACATAGGTGGAAATCTGGTTATGTGGAGGGTTGACCAAATTAAGGTATGGGGAATGACAAGTAAGGCAAGGCAACACCTACATATGGCTTGTGAGATCAGCCCACACAGACATCAGTCACCTCCATGGCTAACATCACATGCTAGCTGAGCCACTGCTGACCTGATGATCAGGACTTACCAGACACACAACTTCACCAGCTGCATCAGCAGGCGCTCTGTGGTCATGATGTGGGCATGCAGCTGTCAGCACAACTTAGACAGCACTAGCCTCAATGGCCACAGCTAAGGGACCATGGGAAACCCTCCATACCATTATCAAAAGAGGAGCCTCAACTTGCTACCTGAAAAGTTGCCGCAGTGGCCAGCAGTGAGCCCGCCAGGCCACCTTCAGCATACTGATCTCTGTTTGCTTGCTGGGAGGCAGATATGGTAATCACTGGACAATCAGTGCGACAGGATTTGGCAACTGCTGCTACCTGTGTGCCCCAACCACAATTGGACATCTGGACTGCCAGGAATAAAGTAAAGAACACGTTAGTGCACTCATATGTTACACATACAGTTGCAGCTGCACAGAGCAGTAGTACACATTGTTTGCTACTCCTTGGCTGCTGTAAAACAGATTTGGTACATAATAGATAAGCTAACAGAACAGGAGTGGCTCAGATGTATAGTAAAACATCCTGACTCCTTAACCTCTGCCTCACATTGTCTAAACAGGTTGGGGTGACATCATTGCAGGTTGCTCTAACAATACCTGCACTACTCATCAGAAAGGCTGATGCCAGTGCCATCGCTCTCCATGATGGCACTTTCATGCCAGACATTCATCTTGCACAGTGGACCATCATAATGGCCCAGCAGGCACTCCTCTAAGAACAAGAAGAAAGAACAAGAAAGTTTAGCTTTTCTTTGGACACCAGGCAGCAGCCCTGCTGTTATCAGCATCCGTGGAAGCTATGGCTACTCACACACATCTCTATTTGAAGAGCAGAATGGTAGCCTTGTGTGCAGGAATGCCCATTCAGATGTCATGTGATGCACATCATTACATAACTACAGTAGGGCGCAACTCTGTAGCATGGGGCCATGACCATACTAGTGTGGATACTACATTGCTTTGTAGTACTGATTCAGAGACAGTCATGCTAAATTTCTTCATTAGCATAATCACCATGCTAAGATACCTTTATTAACATGGTGTAAAGCTCTGGGGTGCTGTTTTACTTCGGACATCATAAAGATGAGCAACCGTGGAATAAGAAATATTGAGATTAAGATTTTGAACTTAAGGAAGGCAATCTGAATTGAAGACAAGACATCAAGTAAATATACCTTTGCATTAAACTCATCAGCCACTTTGGATAACTCCTCAAACTGTTAAGGTACCAAATAACTTTCACATAAGACAGTTCATCAGAGAATAACAATGTCTTTTTATTCTACAGCGAAGCATATTCATGAGAGCCTAGGAAATCAAGGTCCCATCTCCTCGAACTACAGAATGCGTGATATTTTATACTTTTTTTTTATTAAAAGCACCATTATTGTAACAATCATATAACAACCACTGACCAATTAAAAATTAACACTAGTTTGGATAACTAAGGTCTCCTGACTACTTGTTTATGACATTCCATATTAAGCACAAGTTCCAAATTTCATAATAGAGCTTTCAACTCAGCACAAATCTACTTTTTTTCTCTGTCAACATGTACTAATATTAGACGGGAAGCAAATCGAGAGGTAGGTACTGAAGAGCATTCAGGAGTCCATCTTGTTAAGAAAGCATTTTAGAAATTAACATTGCCCCGTCTCATAGGCTTCACTCTTCACAGACTGGTGATACTGGCATATCAGGCCTCCTGTCAGACAGCCCGTGGAACCATGGAACCTCACCCTAGTCCTTCAGTCTTTGACTCAAAAACTTTTTGAACCTGCTGTGTAGTGTGACCTAAAGTTTTTGTCTTGGAAATCCTTGTTCTTGGTAGCCATTACCTCTGCCAGAAGAGTCTCAGAGCTGCAGGCATTGTGTACCAAGAGGCCTTATCTGTTTTTTCATAAAGACAGAGCATCACTTCAGACGAATCCATCCTTTCTTCCCAAAGTTGTTTCTGACTTCTCCATTAACCAGATCATTGATCTACCAGTGTTCTTTCCAAATTTTGCCAATAGAGGAGAGTATTGCCTTCATTCCTTAGACAATTGAGATTTTACCTAGACAGGACCAAACCTATCCGTAAATATGAAGAGCTTTTCATCTCCTTTTCTGGGCCTAGAATGGGAGAGGCTGTTTCCAAGGTTACATTATCAAGATGGCTAAGGGACTGCATATGTTTCATCTATTCCCTCAATAATGAACCTATGTTAAAAGTTAAAGCTCACTCTACTAGATCTGTGGCAACATCTATAGCATTCCATTCCACGGTTTCCATGGATAACATCTGTGCAGCAGCTACTTGGGCAAAGCCTCATAGTTTTATCAGTCATTGCAAATTGGACTTGATCTCCAGAGGGAGAGCTGCCTTTGGCTCAGTGGTACTCAGGAATGTTCTTCCTTAAGAGCCGCCCATCGACCTCAAAGTAGCTTGGGATTCTGTCCCATCAGTGATGAATGGAAAGAAGATGAACAACATCAGATAAAGAAGTTATGTCTTACCATAACGTTCTATATGTGTTGTTCTTCTTCTTTCATTCATCACTTCCCACCCTCCTTCCCCCGCCAAAGGCTCCTGGGAGATTCTTCGGGTCTAAGTGGTGTCTTAGGGTATTTGCGCAGACGTGGCCTCGGCTTTACTTCCTTTTATCTAGCAAAGTCTATCTGAGGTAACAGGGAGAAGGGCATTCTGGGTAGAGACTTAGCTCGAGAGTTTTTTGGCAGGCCGACCGGTTCTGAGGGCTCGCAGCCGAACCCATCAGTGATGAATGAAAGAAGATGAACAGCACAGATAGAGCGTTATGGTAAGACACAACTTTTTTCGGTTAAACAACGTCCAGATAATCGACCCCCTACTTATTTGCATGTGGTGTTATTTTCTAAAAACTAGAACACCTCCTTCATTTACATTTATTTTTCATATGTTTTTGTGTTTTATTTCATATTTCCACTGCTAATATATTCTCGGGAGAAATCAGTACCCATGTTTGATCTTGCTAACTATATGTATAGTTTGGTGTTATAACATTAAACCTTAAGGGGTAAGGAAATGGCATTCAGCCACTCTTTGGGCCCTCCCTACTTGTGGACACACCCAGGAGGCCTGACTGTCCCACAAACATGCCCAATTTTGCTTTGATGAATACAGACCACACTGTACCTCTGATTCATACAGCGCTCATCTGCCTTACTTCTACAATAAAAGTACTGAACTCTAAGGAACCAACTCCTGATAGTTTTATTTTGTCTATAAATTGTACAAGCTTTGTTTTTGTATCAGAGCCTTATTTATCCTACAACCCTAATAGAAGGAACCTTCTACAAGACACTGGCACAGAAGCACCTAAAGATAAGGATCCAGGCAGGCTCCTGCTCTAGCACAACTGATGTGACTGAGTCCTATATACCCACATTGGTAACCGTATTCATTTTTCTCATATATTAGTTGTTACCCCATTACTGCTACCCTGGTTTAGGCGGTTGTCATCATTTCATTCATTATTCTAACTGGGATCTCTTGGTTGGCTTATACAATACCTAATAAATATTATGACTGAAGGATTTACTTTAGTTTGTGCCAGAATTTAATAACTGCTATCTGCGAGTACCATGTTTGCCATGATGATTGTTGCTATTGATAGTTAGACAGGCTACGTGTGTTGCAAGATCATATGCATTTGTTTCAGACATCAGCCATTCAGTTTATCACTAAAAATCAAATATATATTGATAGCACAAGCCTAAAGATAAATTTTCATCAAATGAAAACCACCCATTTTAGCATTCCCACAAAAACTTTTCATTGAGATTTATCCCAGCTTTGTGGCTTAATGGAATAATGGCCTGACTACATCCCAGTTTTGAATAACAGCTTGGGAGCTGAAATAGCAGGACAGGGGAGGATGGAAGTGAGTGTCCAATACCAGCTCATCTGTCCTGGGAAGTGGGAGAAGAGGTTTCAATTGGCTGATCACCACCATACACGTAGAAGCTTGCACAGCGCTAAAAACAGCCACGGCTGGGACATTACCTTTACCGTCTAAAGCTAGCGAAGTAGCATTTATTAGTATGTGGGTGGTAGTACACACGCACACACGACAAATGCCAGAGGAGTCCATATGTTAACCTCTCACTTTCAGCTAGAAGAGATGGGGGTTAGAGCTTTGTTAAACATTCTGTCATTGCCAGAAATTCAGCAAGGTTACAAAAGAACATTCATTGGTGACTGGATGTTTTCCCTCTCTGGTCGGCTCTCACCTCTCTGCTGGGAATGTCCAGAAAAGTGAACAGATGGCCACAAGACTAATGGAGAGGTTCAGTTTTGGCAGGCATGGAGGCAAAAAAGCATAGGAAGAAAAAAAATAAACCTTCTTTGAGACTGCATGAAATGTGCTAATCTAAAAGAAATTCTGTGGTGATTTTTGTATTTTCATGAGACACTTCTGTTTTTTTGAAGAGTGAAAGCATCTTAAAATATTGTATCTGTTTTTATTAACCAGGAAATTCCAACTAGGAATAGAACACATTTTCAGAGGAGGCCTAGGGAGAAAGCTCCATGGAGTTACAGAAATTGAGAACAACAAATAGAAAATGAATACAAGAAAAATCAAGTAAAATTACATAAATTATCTTATAAAGATACAGGTGATGTAGATGATAAATTTACCAAACAGGTGGTGTAAAAACTATGGTGAGAACAACTGGCAGTGAAACACAAGTATACAAGGTAATTTCCAAAGAGGTTGGTAAAGATGCATTTGGTAACATAGAATAACTGAGGCATCAGGATAAGATGTCAGCAGTAGGAGATGAAAAATACATATGTAGTAGAAACAAATGAGGAGTGATGAGGAAAATACATTTTGAAAAATAAAGTAAGTAGATTGGTAATGGCAAAAGAAGGAAGTGGAAAGGAAAAATAGATGAGGGATATACAAGATGGAAAGAGAAAAAGTTAATGGTAGGATTGAGAGGTTAGAGTATGGAGACAAGCAACAAAGGTAATTGTAAGAGTTGGAGTGGGGAGAAGAAAAACTTTAAGATCAAAAGAAAATTGAGAGTAGATTATGGGGGAGGTAGTGTAATTTTATACAGAAGATACAGGTAGTAACTGTACATAAACCACAAAAATATGTGTAATTTTAAAAAGAACCCCAGCTGTTCTCAACTGGAATACTTTGAGAAAGTTGTCGAAAGACATTATCCTGTATTATCTAAAGGTTTATGCCTGCCATTGTAATGGAGTCATCTTTAATGATGACTTCCATATGTCTTGACTCTTACACTAACCATTTGGACCCAAAGTATCTTCAGATTGTAAGATATTTTCTGCTGGGTTGAATTGCATTGTTTCCTGTTTTTTGTAGGAGTTTGTTAAAAGCTTGATTTATTTAACAAATTTTCATCCACTAGTATTGATATTTGTGTATTTGAGCTTAAGAAAAGCAGTCATTTGCAGTGTTTTGCTGCAGCCTTTTTTTTCTAATTGTCATCCTTTGATTTCCTCTACGTTCATTATCATAGTAGCTAGTGGTTTAGCACTATTGTAAATAGTGAGTGATGGATATACTTGCCAAGATCCCTTTTGCCATTTAAAGGCAGTTGAAATACATGTTTGTTCATATCACTACTGTAGTAGGGCCCTGATACGTTACTGATAGTACTTTATTGATTTGTTGAAGAGTTGTAATTTATTTAATACACTAGGGAAAGGCCATTTTACTGTAGCAGAGTCTTTTTCAAATTCAGTTGTCCTTGTACATATGGATATTAATTTTACAGAAAATATATGCATAGTGTATATGGAATCTGGAGTATTCTGTACACAGCCTAACTGATAGATCTGGCTTGATTTACATATAAAAAGTACAGCATAAGTGATTTAATTATTTTGGCTAGAATCTTTGTTTTTCAGCCTTAGTGTAGTAGGCCAATAATTTGTTGATTCCTGTAAGTCTGTATGTGGTTTAAATAGTACACTCTCTACTGAATGCTTTAATGTCCAGGGCATCTGAATTTTTTATCATCATGTCATTACTTTTTTTTTTTTGTCTCTAGAAGCTCATTTTTATCACTTACAGTAAGATTTGCAGTATATGAAGGTTAATATTTTCTTTTGAAATAGAGTTACCTGCCAAGACTTCTGAGTTTTTAAAGCATTCACCCTTCTCAGTGAGCAGTTCCGTTTGATTTGTGTCTTGTGAGAAATCTTGATCTGAAGTAGTTAACTTCATTTGATCAGCAACCTGTGGGTATCGGATCCGACCTGGATCCAAGCCGGCGGCTTTCCAAGCTTAAGATCCTCCCCCTTAGCCATAATACCTTGCTACCTACTTCCAGCTCCCAGATCTCGTTTGCCACGGCTTTAACAAGTACAAGTTACGAGCTCCTGGCGGTTAGGTAGTGAGTATTGTGTAATTTCCTAGATTTTTGCAAAAAGTTTGAGGTGTGTGTTTGTGATTGTTAAACCCATTAGCCTAGCTTAGTTTTAGTATATTCCCTTCCCTTTATTCTGTGTGTAAGTGTATGTGTGGTTGTAGTTGGTATGGCCGAAGGCCATTTTCTCTAAGTGCTCTGAGTGTGGCCATACGCTTTCCCCAGCCGATGGCCACACTCAGTGCGTTTTTTGCCGGGGGGGTAGCGCATTTATCTTCAGGCTGCCATATTTGTACAGCCTTTAACCCCCTGGCTCTGAGGGATAGGAGGAACAAACTGATCCTGGTGGGCCTTATACCCACCGATTCTGCTTCTTCCTCCTCTCCCTCAGTGGCTCCAGCCGCGGCTGTGGCTGTTCAGCCAGCTGTGCTATCTCCCCTAGCTGGGACTCGACCTCCTACCATTTCCCAGGGAGAGAAGGGCTCCAAGAGAAAAGAGATGAGAGAGAGAGAGGGAGAAGAGAGAGCGAGAGAGAGGGATAGAGAGAAACATAGGAGCCACAAGCGGCGGGCCGACTCAGCCCTCTCGGCCCCGCCGGCAAAACAGCTCTCTTCTCCCTGGAAGATTCCCGGGTCCTCCCCCTCTCGGCTCTGTTCTCCACGTTTCTCACCGGAGCCGGAGGAGGAGCCCCAGCAATCTTCTAGGTCATCGCGGCGGCCTTCCCGGCCAGCTTCGGCAGCTTCTACGTCGACACAAAGCCTTTCAGACGCTGATATGGACCGGATGATGTGTCGCTTACTCCAAGCCCAGATGCAGATGGGAGTGCTCCTTCCTCCCCCCCCACCAGGGGGGAGCTCAGCCCCTTTTTTTGCCCCCATAGCTCCTTCTCTGATCCATTATCGGGTTTCAGAGCCGTCGGATCTGAGCAGTCTCTGAGTCAGGGAGTCGGCGCCGATAGTAGCTACTTCGACACCGGCCATGCCCTCGAGTTTGTCGGATCCCTTTTCAGATCCAAGCTCTCGGGGCCGAGAGCCATGCGTCGGATCCAAGGGGGTAAGTGTGTCTTCGGCTCCGTTGCGGTCAGAGCGCACTTCCCTTTCGGGTCCAATCGCTTCGGCTCCGACCCCGATCCCCACGTCGGATCCAAGGGTGTTGCTCATGGAACCGAGAGAGAGCGGCTCACCTTCAGTGTTCGACATGGTGGAGAGGGTTCTCTCAAGAGGTTTGAGAGCCCCTGCTCGTGCTACGGATCCAGCCAACATTCCCTCGCAGACGGGCTTGTCTTCCATCATCCGGCCCCAGGGACAGTTTGCGTCGACGCCCCACCCAGTACCACTGGAGGAACATGACCCTCTTGGTGAGCCCTCCTCAGACAGTCCCGTCGAGGAGGTCCCTCACAAACGCAAGTGTAAGAGGAGGCACTTGGACTCCTCCGCGTCCCTCATGGATGACACAGATTTAGAGGAAGGGGAAGGTTCCTCCAGGTCACCCCCCGAGGACGTCTCCTTTGGAAACATTATGGAAATGCCACGCCTAAAAGGGGGGTGGTCAGCCCAAAAGCCTTCCTCAGATGAGTTGGTGTTTCTGGAGGCATTTGCCGCAGGCCCGTCTACCTCCTGGGTGTCCCCTCTGGCCGACCCCCTGGTAGACGTCATTACTACCAGGGCTTGGAAGGAGCTGGACACTGTAGAGCCAATCCACAGGAGACCAGATAAGATCCTTAGCCCCCCTGTGGATAGGACAGCGTGGAGTAAATGTTCCCCGGTAGATGCCATGGTGGTGGCGGCTGCCACCAAGAAGGAACTGGCACAGGATAGTTCCTCTGTCCATCCTCCTGATAAGGAGTCTCGGATGATGGATCATATCGGAAAGCGGATGTATGCTTCGGCTACCTTTTCCATAAGGGCGCTGAATTACTTGGCCCATGTGATTAGGCTTCAGCGGGATCTGGTGAAGGAATACGCTGAGTCTCCCCCTGAGTCCATGTCGGCCGAGGATAAACGGACCATTCTCGACTCGCATGGCCACTCTAAAATCTGTATCAAACACGTCTATGCGGCTACTCTCCCATGCCACGGAGGGGGCCGCTAGAGCCAGCAGATCAGGCATCGCCTTGCGGCGTCAAGCCTGGCTCTGACTTTGAGACTTTGTGGAACCCTTCAAGGCATCCTTTACGAATGCTCTCGTCGACGGTTCTACCCTGTTTGGCAAGACCATCTGCGATACATTGGTCCAGAGCGAGAAAGACTGGAAGACACTGTCTGCCGTCGGAATCCACTTCTCGACTCCTCAAAGGTCCTTTTCCAGGAACCATCGAGGACAAAAGATGATGTGGTTTCGGAAGTCTCAGAAGTCTCGTTACGCTCCGGACACTTCATCCTTCAGAGGCAGAGGGGGACAAGGTGGACGCCGGCCCAGAAGCAGAGGGGGCCGAAGAATTTTGGGTCACAGGAACCCTTTTCCGATCGACCCACGCAGCAGCCCTGAGGGGTTGCCTGACTGCTCCTCTCTGGAGGCAGTCAGGGGGGCATTTTCAAAGCACCTGGCATAATGGGAGTCCATCACGACAGATCGCTGGGTGCTTCGAATGATATCCACAGGCAACTTTATTCCCTTCATAAATCTTCCTCCTCAATCGAGGCGCCTCCCCGATGTTCCGCCCAGTCAGAGGGAGGCTGCAACTTTAGAAATAAAGAAGCTGCTAGAAAAAAGAGCCATCCAGCATGTCCCCCCCAGACCAGTCCAGTTTAGGCAACTACTCCAGGTTCTTTTTGGTGCCAGAAAAGATGAGGGACTTAAGACCAATTCTCGACCTTTCTACAATGAACCTCTTCGTTGCCAAGGAGAAATTCAAGATGGTCACTCTTCAATCCATTCTCCCCGTGTTGCAGGAGAACGACTGGATGTGCTCCACAGACCTCAAAGATGCATACTACCACATTATCATGGACAGGCGATCCAGGAGGTTTCTCCGCTTTCGGTTGGGGGCCAGTCATTACCAGTTCAGGGTCCTACCATTCGGCCTCACCACAGCCCCCAAGGTGTTTACAAAGGTCATGGCAGTTGTAGCGGCCCACCTGAGACTTCAGGGAATACAGGTTTTTCCTTACCTGGATGACTGGCTCCTTGCCGCCTCCACCAGGCATCTACTCTGCTCAGCCAGGGATTGCTTCCTGCTCTTAGCCTCCAAGTTGGGGACCACTATAAATCACAAGAAATCATCCCGTCAACCAGTCCAAGTCCTGGACTTCATAGGGGCCAGAATAGACACGCTTCAGACCAAGGCCTTCCTGACATCGGACAGACTTCGCAGCTTAACCCTTCATGTTCTAGCAATCCTTCAATCTCCAGCCCCATCAGCGGAGTTAGTTCTGAGAGCCTTCGGGTCCATGGCAGCAGCAATCAACCTTTCACCCGTAGCTCGCTTGCACATGAGGGTTCTCTAGTGGACCTTGCTGGTCCAGTGGTTCATCCTTCAACACCCATTGGACTCTCCAGTCCCCCTCAGCAGAGTTTGCAGAAATTCCCTCATATGGTGGCTCCAATCTCGAGAGCTTTGGGAAGGACGACTGTTCATAATGGCACAACCCTAAGCCACGATAACCACGGACGCTTCTCGCCTTGGGTGGGGGGGGCATTGCATGGGCAGAACTGTCCAAGGTACGTGGACTCAGACAGAGACGGTTCTGCATATCAGTGTTCTGGAGATGAGAGCAGTGTTTCTAGCATTGCAAGCTCTTCATACCTTTCTTCCTCCAGGGACTATTGCAATTCAGACAGACAACATGTCAGTGATCTGGTACATCAGCAAACAGGGGGGGACCAGGTCTTACCCTCTTTGCCGAGAGGCCATGAGAGTTTGGGATTGGGCGATATCCACCAACCGTTTTCTGTTAGCAACGCACATTCTGGGTCGTTCCAGCATCCAAGCAGACAAGCTGAGTCGAACTATCCTCTCGCCTTACGAGGGGTCTCTGAACCCCTTAGTAGCAAAACAGGTCTTCCGCAAGTGGGGTCAGCCTTGCTGCAATCTCTTCGCATCACTTTCAAACGCGAAGTGCAGCGAGTTTTTCACTCTAATCCCCCCCCCCCCTCGGTGGAAAGCCCCAGAGATGCTCTAGTCCATGCTTGGCCATCCGGTCTTCTTTATGGTTATCTTCTTCTTCCGTTAATCACAACATTTTTACAGAAAGCTCGTCAGTTGGGGAACAAGATTATCCTCATAGTCCCATTCTGGCTTCATCAAACCTGGTTCCCGTACCTGCGGTCTCATCTTGTAGCTCCTCTTTGGATCTTAGATCCCATCCCGGATCTGATTTCTCATCCTTCGGGATTAGAAACTCCGAATCTGGACGACCTCAAGCTCTCAGCTTGGTTGATCCAGTTCCATTAGTTGCCAGGACTCCCAGTATCTTGTCTGCAGTTAGATCCATCCTGGTAGCGGCGCATAAGCCTTCTACCAGGAAGGTTTACAACAGCAAATGGAAACGGTTTTCCATTTGGGCCTCACATTGGAATTTGGATCCTTTCACTGCTCCCATTCCAGCAGTGCTTGATTTCCTCTCTCATATTTTTCAGCAAGGGGCCAGTTCTTCTACTGTAAAGGTTCAAATGGCTGCCATTTCCCATTTTCACATTGGAGACAATCTTAGTCCTTTAGCTTCCACTAAGATTTGTAAGACCTTCTTGAAAGGCACCTTCCTTTTGAGACCTCCTATTAGGAATGCTGTTCCTCCATGGGACCTAACTTTGGTCCTTCAGGCTCTAACTGGACCACCCTTTCAGCCTGCAGCTTCTGTTGATTTAAAATTCTTATGTTGGAAAACTGATTTCTTAATAGCTATTACCTCAGCTAGAAGGGTGTCAGAGCTTCAGGCCCTTTGTACTAAACCCCCATATCTTGTTTTCCATAAGGACAGAGTCTCTCTCAGGACTAACCCTTCCTTCTTACCTAAAGTGGCTTCCAAGGCGAACATCAATCAGTCCATTAATCTTTCTGTTTTCTTCCCTATCAGAGTAAAGGGAAATACAAACTTCATTTGTTAGATGTTCATAGACAATTGCGTTTTTACCTGCACAGAACAGCTGCCTTTCGCAAGTAAGAGCAGCTCTTTGTTTCCTTTGCGAAGCCCTTCTTGGGTAAGCCAGTGTCGAAGGTGACTTTAGCTAGATGGATTTCTCAATGCATTTTGCTCACATACAAGATATCTGGTCAGCCAGAGCTCTTAGGGGTTCATGCTCATTCTACCCGTTCTATGGCTACTTCTACTGCATTCTGGTCGAGTGCCCTTGGATGACATTTGTTCTGTGGCTACTTGGGCTTCCTCTCGTACCTTTATCTCTCATTATAAATTGGATGTAATATCCAGAGGAAGGGCAGCTTTTGGCTCTGCAGTGCTCAGGAATATCCTTCCTTAAGGACCTCCCAAGTGTTTGGAAGCTGGGGACTCTGTCCCACAGGTTGCTAATCAAATGAAGTTAACTACTTCAGATAAAGAAGTTAAGTACTAACCATAACATTCCGTTTGAGTAGGTAACTTCATTTGTCAGCAACCGACCCCCCCTCCCTCCCCCAACCTGGTTCTTTGGTTATCTGAATCCTACAATGATTCAGCCTTTGGTATTCGCTAGGTTAGGATGTTTTTTAGGTTGTTTTGTCTTGGTGAAATTGTATAATTGGGCAAATGCAATCTGAGGGCTAGAAGGAGGTAGCAGGGTATTATGGGTAAGGGGAGGAGCTTGGAGCTCGGATCTTTAGCTTGGAAAGCTGCCAGCTCGGATCCAGGTCAGATCCGATACCCACAGACATTCTAGTATATTGTTTAGATCACCTTCAAACAAAGCCAGCTCTACTTTTTCCAAAACAAAAAATTCAAACCTTTTAAAATCAGGACATATTAAAGAATGTTTGGCCAGTGAATTTGTTTTATCTTTGTTTTTTATGGCTAAATTATGTTCGTATATCCTACGTTTCAAACTTCTTATCGTCTTTCCAATGTAGTAATTGTCACATGATACACCATTAGCCATATAATCTACATATTCACTGTTGCAATTGTAGTAGTCTTTTGCCAAAAAAAATTCATTCGAATGACTTAAAGTTATAAAAGAAGTGTTGCTAATAAACCTACATTGCTTGCAATTTCTGCAGGCATATGTGCCTTTCTTATTACAACCTAATCTTATATTATCATTAACCCTGTTGTTTCCTAGTTCTAACACAAACTTAATATTAATCACTCTCTTATAAATAAACCTAGGTTTAGTACCTATTGTCACAACTAACTCTTTGCTTCCTAATATTATTTTCCAATTATTTTCTATGATCTGTTTGATGTACCACTTTTCATTCACTATAGGTATAGGAAAGGCAGTCATGTAATTGCAAACACCAGTTTCTAAAGTATTAGATGTACTATCTAACACCGGACCTACCATGATGTCACTGGAAAGCAATACGGGGGAATCCACCCCCCTTCTCAAGACCATTACTTCCCTTTCTATTTTCTTCAACCATTCCATGGTATAAGCTCTAGAAAGAAAAAGTGTCCTTAAAAATAAAACTTCCTTTGGAAATGTGTCATCATCAGAAGTTAGTTTACTCAGCCTTATAATCTGTCCTTTTACGACTCCTTTTTTCATGTGCTGTGGATGTAGACTGTCCTTGTGTAGATACTGATTAGCAAAAACTGGTTTCCTATAAACACTACTGGTAAACCTGTTTTTATCTTTGTCCACACTCAAGTGTAAATCTAAATAATTAATAAATTCAACAAAACCACTAATTTTAAATTCCAAAAAGTCAGTAGTAGAATTTAGGTCTTTTACCATGTCTAGAAACTCCTCATATGTACCTGTCCATAATAAGAACAAATCGTCAATGTATCTGTAATAAATTTGTACTTTTTTGTAACAAGGATGTTTATTCAAAAATTTCAACTCCCAGTTAGCCATGACTAAATATGCAAATGCTGGGGCTACCCTTGCCCCCGTGGCTACTCCAGAAGTTTGTTTATATAAGGACTTGTTAAATTTAAAAAAATTGCTATCCAAAACCAAGTCCATCAAACTACAAATGGTATTGACTTTTACATTAGTAAAGTTAAAATTAACACTATCTTCAAGATGGTGAAAAAGAGTTTAGATCACCGCACTTCCTTGCAGCAGCACAACATGGTTGGTTCCAGACAGGAAAGTGGTCAGACATCACCTCATCACGTAAATGACGAGGCACTTGCTATTCGCAATACTGAACAAGTTAGTGCAAACAAACCGACCATTTCAAGAGAAGTGAATGTTTGGAATTATGTCTGCAAGCGGAACGCCAATCCGTTCACTACTGTGAAAGTTACAAATCAAAAAGTTAATGTAAGTAACTCTTTGAATGAGAACATTTTTTGGACAGTGTAAACTGTAAGAAAACCATTTACGAGCTGGAAAGACACTTTTTTAAACATGTTACTCTTGATTTAGCGATTCAATATTTTGAGGAGTGCATCACTCGTAAGGTGGTGCCGCAGGGCTTGAGAACCGCAAAGTTTCCCAATTGTGTAACACCGGGAGACGATTTGAGCAAACTCCTTGTAGATTTGTACAACGAAACGGGTCTCAACATGATGCGCATATTAGTGGCATATTATGTGAAAGAAATCTCTAAAGTGAAAGAGAACATTAAGTCTTTGGATGAACGTATAAAAAACTACAATTGTTTGAAAGACATCTTAGTCCTATACAATGGTGTGGAGGCGAAGGCCGACAGACACAGGACTATGATTGTATCTGGAAAGCAATCCAAGCTTAAAAGAGTCATTATGGCATACCAATCTAATCAGGCTTATATTGTTCAAGAAAAATTAACTGAGAAGTTGTGAACTAATATTGATGGTGCAGAAAGCAGCAAAACTTTGGTACAGGCATTAGACATCAATACGAACAGTCAAGAAAAAGTAATTTTGTATGACAACAATACTGACAATCACAACTCTATGTCGAACACAGAGAAGGTTAACAACAATATGACAGTGACACCGAGTGCAGGTCAAAGTTCGGACAGACCAAACAATGACAATAGGGCTAGTTATGCCCAGGCAGTTTTATTTGAAACTTCCAATACAGGACATAACCAAGGCCCTTTTTATTTGGGCAATTCACAGAACAAACAGACTTTGAAGTGGTACAATTCCACTCAGTACAAGGGGAAGGGAAAAACAAAAAGAAAAAAATGGTAAACCAAGACCGCGTGCAAAACTATTGTATTGACATTATTAACTTGTCTGACATTTCCTTTTCTTGTGATTTAGAAAATGTTTTAAAAAAAGGCTTTTCATTTATTCCTGCTTGTAACATGAACATAGGAAGACTCGTAGTGGACTTTAGATTGTATTTACGGAAGTTACATTTAAGTTACATTATGCCGGATGTGGTAAAACAAACTACTACTAATAGAACTATAGATGACAAGCCTAAGAAACCAAGTACATTTAACCCTCCCCTTCAATCCACCCTTCAGGTCTTTCAAAGTATCTGTGAAGGAGAATTTAGAAAAATCACACATCATGGTTACAAAGAAAACCTTACTAATGAAGAACAAGTGCATTACATAGTTTGAGTAAGAATTAGGACTATGAAAGCAGACAAAGGTGGTAAAATTGTAATCATGAACAACAAAGACTATGTAAGTTCTTTGAAAGTGTTGTTAGAAGACACAAACACCTACAAAAAAGTTAACTTAGGAGAAGTTAAGCAAAGTTACCAAAATGTGGATGTCGTACTTTTTGACATGTTCAGCCAAGGTGAAAAAGATCATGAAAGTTACAATTACTTATTGGTTGAACATCCAAAAATGGCTTCCTTTTTTGGTATTCCAAAAATACAGATGGATCAAAAAAATCCTCCATTTAGGCCTATAATTTCAGCAAAACAATCTAAAACATCTCTATCTGGTTAGATTACATTCTTAATCCTGTTGTTCAGAAATCAAAACATTATTTAAGAGACTCATGGCATCTATTAGAAATTCTTAGGGATTTTGATTTAAATAAAGGACAAAAATGTTTTTTTGGTACATTGGATGTTAAGTCATTATACACCTCAATAGATCAAAAAAGAGGTGTTGAGTACCTTAGAGAATATCTTACTAAGTATACTAACATTAGTAATGTAGTAATACCATTTGTAGTTTGATAGACTTGGTTTTGGATAACATTTTTTTTAAATTTAACAAGTCCTTATATAAACAAACTTTTGGAATAGCCATGGGGGCAAGGGTAGCCCCAGCATTTGCAAATTTAGTCATGGCTAACTGGGAGTTGAAATTTTTGAATAAACATCCTTGTTACAAAAAAGTACAAATTTATTACAGATACATTGACGATTTGTTCTTTTTATGGACAGGTAGATATGAGGAATTTCTAGACATGGTAAAAGACCTAAATTCTACTACTGACTTTTTGGAATTTAAAATTAGTGGTTTTGGTGAATCTATTAATTATTTAGATTTACACTTGAGTGTGGACAAAGATAAAAACAGGTTTACCAGTAGTGTTTATAAAAAAAACAGTTTTTGCTAATCAGTATTGACACAAGGACAGTCTACATCCACAGCATATGAAAAAAGGAGTCGTAAAAGGACAGATTATAAGGTTGAGTAGACTAACTTCTGATGATGACACATTTCAAAAGGAAGTTTTATTTTTAAGGACACTTTTTCTTTCTAGAGCTTACACCATGGAATGGTTGAAGAAAATAGAAAGGGAAGTAATGGTCTTGAGAAGGGGGGTGGCTTCCCCCATATTGCTTTCTAGTGACATCATGGTAGGTCCGGTGTTAGATAGTACATCTAATACTTTAGAAACTGGTGTTTGCAATTACATGACTGCCTTTCCTATATCTATAGTGAATGAAAGTGGTACATCAAACAGATCATAGAAAATAATTGGAAAATAATGTTAGGAAACAAAGAGTTAGTTACGACAATAGGTACTAAACCTAGGTTTATTTATAAGAGAGTGATTAATATTAAGTCCATGTTAGAACTAGGAAACAACAGGGTTAATAATAATATAAGATCAGGTTGTAATAAGAAAGGCACATATGCCTGCAGAAATTGCAAGCAATGTAGGTTTATTAGCAACGCTTCTTTTATAACTTTAAGTCATTCGAATAATTTTTTTTGGGCAAAAGACTACTACAATTGCAAAAGTGAATATGTAGTTTATATGGCTATGTATCATGTGACAGTTACTACATTGGAAAGATGATAAGAAGTTTGAAACGTAGGATATACGAACATAATTTAGCCATAAAAAAACAAAGATAAAATAAATTCACTGGCCAAACATGCTTTAATATGTCCTGATTTCAAAAGGTTTGAATTTTCTATTTTGGAAAAAATAGAGAAGGCTTTGTTTGAAGGTGATCTAAACAATATACTAGAATGTAAAGAAACACTGTGGCAGCTATTTTTGAGTGCAGATAATGCACCAGGACTTAATGAATCTATAAATTTAAAATGTTTTTTAGTAAACAGATAACATTGTTGTTTAGTAAATAGACAATACTGTTATATTGGTTTCATTTATGAGTTGTTTTAAAACAAGTTATTTTATTGATTTAAAGAATATATACATTTTAAATATATTGAAAATCTTTTGAGAACATTATATTTCAATTATTGATTGTTTTGAAGTAATTTCCTGTTAGATTAATGGATTTTGATATAAAAGGAAGTTAAGGTAGGGTAAACTTTTGTTTCTGAAGAAGTTCACGGAATAAATAGTGGATGAAAGCGCTAATGCATCTTTCCTGAGTGGTCATTGGATTTGCATCTAGGACTGTTTTTTTTGTGTTTCGTTATATAATATATATATATATATATATATATATATATATCACAATTAAATTTCTTAGTGTCTAGATCTCTCTAGCAAAATACATTGTTCAAAATCTACTGTAGCAGTCTGAGCCATAGCTGCGTCATCTGGCACCTGGTGCTGCTCTCCTGTCTTGTGACCCTCAACATTAGGCTTAAAAAAGCACTAGTGGTGGTTAGCCTAGTAAACGCATATTAAGTTGAGGAGCAAAAAAAATGGTCTCTCCGATGTGGAGCTTCTCCCCTGAGTGCCATATCGCTCTGTAATTTCATTATGTTGACTTGAGGAGGAAACCAAAACAAAAATAATAATATAAATAAATAAATAAATAAAAAGACAAACATTTTAGACTGTCATGATTGCTCCCACCCCCAGCACCTTGTATCCAGGGCAGTTGCCACATTCGCCCCAACGCATCTGTACTTCATTTATCATTAAACTAAGTTTGGATGTAGGTAATTGTGGGTTTAATTGCACAAAGGAAATACTGACCCCAGGGGCAAAGAACAAAAATTGCTTTAACAAATGATTTTTGTCCACATGATCAAACCACAACAGTTATGGGTGAATCCTGTGTTTTCATACAGCCAAATATGAGTTATCACTAAATTATCCGCCATGAGTCTGTACTCATTATAATATTGGCAGTGGAATATATGTGTATGTTGTGGTATTTCTTAGCATGACATTAAAATGGTTATGTGATTCTCATGTCATGGACAATTTGAAGAATCTGCATGGTAACAGCCTAGCCATGTTCATAAGCCAAAGTTCAAGTGTCATGAGAACATGATGGAAATTAATTTGGCACTGGCCATTAGACTACAGACAATTTTTCAGGCAAAGAGAATTTTCTGGGAGAGTTTTCAAACTCTACTAGTCATTAATGAATGTTAGATACGTCAGTCTTTCTACTCTTAACTGCTTGTTGAAAGTCCTGCAAGTAAGTTTGTAAGAAAAGCAAATAATCCATCCCTATCATTTTTTTTTGTTGAACTTCATCCTTGAATTTGAATGGGGGGACACATTCTTCTTACCCTAACTCAGAACCTGTGCTTTATTCTTCTGATTCAGAATGTACTGCTTAAGGCAGGAAGATATGTCAAGCCTAATTCCCATCACGTCTAAGTGATCAAGTCAAACATAGTTCCTGTTTTTTTTTCCTGGGTAACATATGGTCCATCTGTACCAGTTTCCATTTGTGGAAGACCAGAGTCACAGCAGCAAAGGCAGGTTCTGCATTCTAGCCGCATATCTGTCACCCTGCATGCTTTAATTCCACACAGTTGTTTTGTGTTCTTAGTATGATTCATATTCATTCACATGGACACCAAGACTATCTTCAACTAGGATATCTCCTGTTTGTCATATTGGAAGAAGTATTCCTTATGGACATTAGGTCAGTTTTTTAAACAGCGTCAATTCTAAATTTTTTGTACTTTTTGAATCATCTTTATAAGGCACTGCTGGCTTTTTTCTTTGCTCGGACTGCATATTTTTCAGTGTACTTTTTGTCTTCTTGCCTCCCAGCCTCCCTTTCTGTAGCTCAGAGCCCATTTGCTTCCCCTGACATTGGGAGTCATGTGCAGAACAAGGTGGCCACTGATGGGATGCGACAGTCATCCAAACATGTACAAAGGTGCTGTGTACCCTTCATCAACACCCTTCCATCTGCTTACTCTAGCAAGGCATGCTGTGAATGTTGTCCTGCTTTGACGGTCTGGATTCACAAACCCCAATACTAGGTCCATAAACATTTAAGGAAAGACCCCAATCTTCTACTGCCTAAAAAAAAAAACTACACTCAGCCTCACCCCATTTGAGCAACATCATCCGTGATGCAGAGCAGTGAGCATTTCTACAGGATAACTCACATTCTTTATGGCTGGAGTGTGTAGAGAAGGCATTCTGATTTAAATTGGTGGCACTGTAAATGTTAGATGTTAAGTGTAAATATTTCTATACGAAGCATGCATGAAGGTATTTAATGTAACAAAAATGTAAATCTGTTCATGGTTGATTAGTTCTTTATTAAGACAGCTTAATATGCATGGAGGTGCTTGTATGTGTGTGTGTGTGTGTATATGTATATATATATATATATATATATATATATATATAGGTCTACTTTGTTTAAACAAAAGTACACTTAAACAAATCTGACTTACCCGAGCTGATTCTGTCGAAACAACATTACAACAAATGGTGTGTGTGTGTGTGTGTGTGTGTGTGTGTGTGTGTGTGTGTGTGTGTGTGTGTGTGTGTGTGTGTGTGTCTGTGTGTGTGTGTCTGTGTGTGTGTGTGTGTCTGTGTGTGTGTGTGTCTGTGTGTGTACCTACTTGGATGAAGAAGCGCTTTTTGAGTTGCATTCTTAATTTGGAATAATTGTTGATTTCCTTTAGGTCGATGTAGAGAACTTGCCAAAAAGTAGGTGACTGAGAGGAGAAACCATGTACAGTGAGTGCTGTTGAGTTTGGATCTAGGGGTAATGACAGTTGCTGTAGCTTGTGAGTACTGTCTTAGGTTGTATAAGGAGTTTATTTCATGAAGTCTAGTTGCAAAGGAAGCAAATGTGTGGACCTGGAGTAGTTTGTAGAGCTTGGATCCTAACAATAGGTTACATTTTTTTTTATGGGTATCCATTTGCTTTTTCCTAGGGTGATAAAGTGATGTTCACAGAGAGGAGAGTTTTTAATGAATCGGCCATGCTGTTAGCTGGAGTATGGCAAAGTTTTTCTTGGAGTCAGAAATAAAGAATGGAAGTCCATATTCAGGTCGAGAAAGCAAAACTTCTTTAGCTGTAGCTGCCTTGGCTGGTTGGGATAGGATTGGGGAGATCCTTTTGACCCAGAAAATTGGTGAATTTTCTATGGAGTTCCAGAAAGCATAGTTTTGGTTTTGGTGGGACTGAGAAGTAGTTTGTGGTTAATACTGTCTGGTGGAGCTCATGTTAGTCAAACTGGAGCTGTCATTGAATGTTGGTGTGAGAGTGATCTGCATGGTGAATGATCATGTCATCAATGTAGAGGAGAAGTGGGAGATGGGGAAGTTCACTAGAAAATGTGTTAATGAGTATTGAAAAGAGTAGAGAGGGCAAAGATGGATTATTGTGGTGCGTCTTTAGTAATAGGTTCAGATTCTGAATGGGACGATCCTATTTTAACTCTGAAGTGTCTGTCAGTGTTGATGTTTTTAAACAAGGGAGCAGTGTCTGGACTGATACCAGTTTCTAAAGAATAAAGAACTTAAGAAAGATTAACCTTTACTAATTAATCAAATCACTGGACTTAGCTGAAGAAAAAATGAATGAAAAAAACTGTTAGCTAATGTTTATGTGCCACTGAATTAATAGGTAATCTGGAAATTCCTTTCTATTTTATGGCCCCTTCACATCCTGAAGTGAATTGTATAATAAATGTAATATAGAAGATAGAGAACTTTCAATGCTTGCATTCATTCCTCACTGGTAAAATCATTTTCAAATGAGAAGACGCTCCATGTGTGTCAATGAAAAATTCTTTAGAGGTGTGCATTATGTAGTTAGCCTGTCAGGTCATGGGAAGATTAATACAATTACTTTATGAACGTAGCATGCATGCACAGATACGTGCACAAGCACACCTACACACATGCATATCTGTACACACACACACACACACACACACACACACACACACACACACACACTCATATAAGGGAAGAACTTGTGTGACTATTGAAGTGAGAATGTGATAATTTTAATGTGCTGTCAAACAAATAGAGTGGAAATAATACATTGTAGCTGAAAAATGGTCAGTTGCTGAAGAAATGAGTCCAGATATTGACAAGGTAAAGAAGACTGCAAATACTTAAACAAAAAATACAAACACAGTATAAGGAAAATGCTATAAAGGAGCAAGAAGTATTGACTTGAATACATGTTGTGTGTAGATTGAATTGCGAGGAGATAGGAACCTTGAAGGAATATAAACAAGAATTATGTTTAGTGAATGTGTGCATGCCTAGAAATAAACTGAAGAGGGACTTTGGAGAAGATTAAAAAGATCAGTTAAAATAAACTAAAAAGGTAGCTTAGGAAAGGGAAGTTTGCTTTGTATTCTTTGTAGAGTATGAAAGTTAACATCATTATTTGAGAATGACTAAGAAGGGAAGACCTTGACAGAGGACAAGGCTGCCGAATCACGAGTTCCAGGAAAGAAGAATGACACCTGAAGCTATTTGTGATAAATGAGCGTGTTTAAAGGGTACTTATTGTAATATGAACTTAAATGTTTAGTTTGTAAAAAGACAGATAACTTAAATGTGAGACCACCAGCTGTAGCCAGCAGAAGAAAAAGCTATCATTAGGAATTATAATGAGAAACGTTCTGTTCCAACGTCACTGGACAAACCAGGCAACTAGCAGTGCGGCATGTGCTGAAACTTTAAACTAGATAAAAGTAATGTTGCTGGATGTTTGTTTCTCGGTTTCAGGACTGACTTTTACAAAAGAAGCTTTGAGTTTTGTTTTACAGAAAAATAATTGTATTGAAATTCACCTTGTGACATGCTTTGTGTTACTTTTAACAGTTTCCATGTGCGTTAGCAGATGCCAAAAAAGTGTAAATGCATGACCAGAGTTATTTTGTTTAGGAGTGCCTTTGCATGCTTGAAACTATGACCAGAGGATGACTGGCATTGGTGAATGGTGGGCTATTTGTTATACTTACTGCTGCAAGAATGTTACAAAGATCTACTGTTATGGGGCCAGATTCCAAAGGACTTGCTGTCAGAGTAAGTGACTTACTCAGTGGGCAAGTTTTTCAAAATCTGGCCCCTGGTGTAAGCCTGTTTATAGATAGGCCGTACACTAACACCAAGAACAACTCTTCCAGAATTAGGGCAGATTTGCACCAGAGTAAGTCGCTTTTCTCCAAGAGCAAGTCGTTTCGAACCAAGCCCGTGATGTGTGCTGCTTGCATAACTGTGCTGTAGAGTTTTGATAACCCTTTTTTTTTTGTTTGCATAGTTAAAGCTGGTGGAGTTATCCATTTCTACTTAAGTGTTGCTGTTTATTTTTCATTCTCCTTTTTCCTATCATTCTGGGCTTGGATCTTTTGGAGTTTCGGCCAGGAGTTCCCATCCCATTAGTCTTTGACTTTCAGTCCTACCTTGAGTAGTTGGAGTACATGTTGGAATCTCTTTCCATTTCATACTTGATGTCAAGGTACATTTTTTAGCTTCAATAGTGAATGCAAGATTTCTTCTAGAGAGCTGTTAACTAAGCACCAGTTGCCTGTTTTGTGACTCCCCCCGCCCCATCTTGCCCAGGTACAGTGTAGATCAAGAGGGCAGACATATGATCCCCTCACTGTTCATATACAGCATGCAGTGTGCATAATTTAACACAGCACTGAGCCCTAGTATGTGGTAGATGCTGGCTGCTTGCCATTCCATTGTTTGCTCTCCATGAGGAAGAAGAGTAGTGTAAAGGATAATATAACTTTTACTGTCCAGGCTGGCCCTTCCCAGAGCTAGCTGATCTTGTTTGTGTCCTCAGTTACCAGCATTGAAGACTGATGTGTTGCCCCAGTACCAAAATACTGACCTCTGTTTTAAGCATTATTTTTTCCCTGCAAGCAAGTAGACCTCTGAAATGTGGTAAGTCAGTTGGTGAGTTACAAATATGTCTTAAATCCTTCTTATTTTACAGTGGTTTAAAATAAGAGATATGTGAATGACCTAAAAATGTAATTTGTGTTACTTAACTTGTGTTAGCAAAGTGAAGAGATGTGTATGTTCTGACTCTTGGAGCAGGCCACAGTCATTCAATCATTGCATCAAGATGGTCATATATATGAAGTCCATTTGCCACTGACTGCATAAGGAGACAAGTAAAAATATTCAGTCATACGTTAGACCTAGAATGCCAGTGTATTTATTTTATTTTAGTTTGTTTACATTTTGTTGACCAGGTTAATCCTGCTAGGCAAATGGCTTCTTTTCAGGGAAGACCCAGTGTGGTATTCATATAGACTAAGGAAAATTTGGCCTGGATACTGGAGAACCTCCCCTAATCTTTTCAATAACTGTTATGGGACCTTTTGCATCCACCTGAGCTACCACCAACCTAGGCAGATGGAGCCTCAGTTTGACGTCTCATCTGAAGGATGTATTTGTGAGAGTATTGATCTGCAAGCAGTACAAAATCAACAGTAGAGCATCCATTACTTGGGGATAAGCTGCAAGTCTTTATTATACACACTATACAAAGGATAGGTACAGACAAACCCGTCCTCAGAGGCTGGATAAGGTTCGGTGCTAGAAAATGTAGTAAAATTAAGGCAACAGGGTCAAGGTAGGGCAAGGTAATGAGCAATCTTAATACTGATGTGTTTTATGTGACAGATTTTGGAGAATGGAATTTATGCCCCAACTATCATGATATGTTAGGTAAAATTCATGTCCTTTAAGTAGCTGTGATATTCTTCAGCAGGAAAACTGACACATTCAGATGTCTACCAAAACAGCATTTTCAATAGAGCTATAAATGTATATAGTTTGGTGACTGTGATTAATGTCCATCTTCTGTGTTTCATTAAGTGTGTTTAATGCCTCACCTTGGATTTCTTCTTCATTGTTGTAGTCATTTTCTTTTCCATACTGCATGGCTCTCTAGTACATCACTACCTGTATGTTATAAATAGTGTATATGTGTCTGTTTACTGCGTTGTATTCTGCATGTCATGGGGTATAGTTACTGTACGTATTGCTGGTATATAATACATTATTGCGTTGTAGTAATACCACATGCTGGACTGCACAAATATAGTTATGTACCTTCTCAAGCTTTCTGTTATGACTAGAGTAGGGAAGCATCCCACACTAGTGTTTCCTGAATTCTGATGCAAGTATTTGATTGTCAGCATTTGTGGATTTGCATCACATTTTCTGTGTAATTATTAGCAGATGTAAATATTCGTTGTCCACTATTCAGTTTGCAGTGCATTGCTGTATATGTTCTACATACTGTTCTGAATTTGTGCATGCCTCAGGTATTGACTGAAAGGGTGTTCAGCTCGTTTCAGTCACCCAATCAGTCAGTCAATCTATCAGTCAATAAATACATAAAGGAATGAATGGGTTGGTGGTTAGGAGGGTTGGCATTAAAACTGAGAAGGCAGATGGTTCCATCTAGTTGAATTTTGTACTACATGGTCAAGTTGGTGAACAGGCAGAAAAAACGCTGCTAACACGCACGCATTCACAGCTCAGGAGTGTTCTCTTGGCATTACTAGAGTAAGGGACTGTAGGCTAGAAAAAGGGTAAAGGATTAATGTTCTAGGTAGCTGTCGTGAACCCTTGACACAATTTAATTTTTAGGAATTCCAAGAGCATTTTGTTACTTATTGTTGCATGTTTAAATATGTTTGGTACTACAGATAACATTACCCATTTATTTACCTTGAAAACACTCTCTTACAGGAAATCAAGCAGAGAGCCTAATATTTTTTTTTCATTCCTTATTTTAAGTGTCATGATGTTTGTCCACAGTGCAGTCTCCAGTGTTACTTAGTCTTGTAGTAAAAGAGCATTTGGTTTTCTCCCGAGGAGCAGGATCACCCTTTCTTTGTGTTTATTTTATTTAACAATTTAGGCATATTTCTGTATCCTCAAGTGGTAACAGCCAGCTGCCATCAGTGCTTTCTGTCAGTACGGTGTCTGATCTTCTAAAGTCATTTACATGGGATTGGTTCTCTAAATTATAATGAACTTTGTAAAAAGCTAAGAGAAAAAAGCTGTTATGTTGACTGCTAGGTTACGCCCTCACTCTGCATATTTTACAAAGTATAATTGGGTACTTTGGTGAATTTCCTTGAAAATAAAGCTGGCTGTTTTAATTTTAGTTTTTTTCTTTTCACCATCTCACATCTGGGGATTTAGGGGAAAGCTTCATTAATCTTCATTCGTATTTACAGAATTCTCTGTTGCTAGCTGATCAGCGCCTGGTAAGAACAGATTGCTAGGTGCCAATTAAAACTGTCCCTGCTTAAGATCATGAAACTATGACACTGGTCTTGACTGAATACCCACCGGGAATTACAAAGCATACTGCGGCTTAAGAAGACAACCTGATTAGAATTGTAAAGTCACTCACACTCACACTCTGCCTCATTGTTTTTAGCAGAACAAGTAATTTGTTTCTCTTTGGCAGCAGTGATGAAATTGGGACATACATTTCTGTGTGTGTGTGTGTGTGTGTGTGTGTGTGTATATATGTGTATATGTATATCTGTATGTATATAAAGAGAGAAAGATCAAGGTGGAAAACGTGCTTTCATCCATTGCTTGTTGCGCATCTCGCTATATCACTACTATAAACTGTTGTGTCTCTGTCTCATAATTGGTATAAAACAGAGGCTTAATGACAAACAGATTTGCTATAGCTTTTGGAAAAAATCGTAAAAACATAGGACGTCACCTGTAAAACTTCTGCAGTTAACCAGTCTGTAGAAGTAAAGCATAATGCTTATTATTTACATAATGTGTGGCAGTGCATGAACTCCTTATAAAACTTAGTTTAAGCATGTTTTTATCTATTTCATAAATTTACTGGTTTTTATACGTGAAGTGACAGCATCCATCGGTCTTTCATATTTCCATAAAATATGGCTTAACCACTGTATTTTTTTTTTGTTTGTTTTTATGGAAAATTGCTTTCAGCAAATTATAGATTTCCATAATGTTTCTTTTGTATGTATTTCCATTTTTTCATGCTCATGTATAATTTACTAGCAGATTATGTTGCTCCTGCTTAGTAAAATATATTTTCTTATTTTATTATTTTAGCATACATATTATTTTATTTATGAAGTAATTTCCATAACTTGTGCATAATTGACCCCCCCCCCAGCCCTTAAGTCACTATTTTGCTGTTTTTCCCCGTTTTTCTGCAGTATGGTGCATTTGCATGGATTGTCTTTAGGCATGCTTGAAATGAGGATACTCACTTGTTTTACAGTCTCCTGTAATAAGCAGTTACCAACCTATTCAACTTCTACCTCCAATTTTCTTTTCCCTAATTAAAAATTAATTATTGTAATTTAGATTCCTGTAAGGCACTGCAGTGTGCTTATGCATACTTATGTACATTTCAGTGAAAGCTGGTTGCAGTTTAGCTTTATGAAGCCTCTGGCTTCTGTCAGTCTTTATAATCTGTTCAGCAGTTAACACTAATCTCAGTTTCTCAGTGCTTAATCACTGTTGCATGTACCTTCAGCAGTCAATGACTTGCACTTCTAATTTTATATATCCAGTTTAACTTGCTTAATCGTTGTATATTCAGCAGTTACTGGTGTACCCTGTAATTTTATGAATTCTAAATTGATATTGATTATTCATTTATGTTCGGTTTGTAGCGTTATGATTTTCACATTTATTGGCCTGTCGTCACCTTACTCAGTTTACACTTATGCAGAAAATGGCATTAGCAAATTGCCGTGCCCCCCCCCCCCCCCCCCTGCAAAAAAATGTAACTATTTGCATATTTTGACTGTTCTTCAGACATTTCTTCTTGCTGTAAATTAATTGCTGGTTTGCTGTTTCATGCAGTTTGTTTATGTTGAAAGCCAATGTAGTTTTTTTTCTCTCTCCCAAAACCAACTGTGCTTTAGTGACTGTGTGACAGAGAGGGTTTTATTCTGCTGGCAGCCTAAAAAAGTTACGTAATGGACACAGAATTTAAGGAGGAAATATTTTTTGTACAAGTACACCATATAAATTCAAGCACTGAAGAGGTCTTTTGCGTCCCATAGTAGATTTCTTACTGATGTCATTCATTCCTTTGTCATTTGTCTTGGGCATTGCGGATTTCCCTTTGGTGTAAGGTAGCACCCTCCATTTTTTGTTTTTATTAGATAAGTAATTGTCTTTTATAAAGATAATATTGCCGTAAGACATTTTCTGTTCTTCCCAGTTTGAGACTGTGTTACTGCTATAGTTCATAAAATCATTTGTTTCGTCACTGCTGCTAGGCCGGGTCAGGAAGTGCAAAGCTAAATTTTATGTAATGCTTAAATGTAAATATAATGCAGGTATTACAATTGTACACAGCTGTGAATGTAAACAAGAATGTTCATCATTAGATCACTGTTGCAGTAGCCTAAGCTGTATGGGCTGTATCCTACCCAGGATATAACCATTAACTACTATTGAGAGTTCAAAGCACATTCCACGCACCCTAACCATTTAGAGGCTTGAAGAGAGCTGCAAAAACTCAGTGGTTAGGATGCCAAACCTTCATAACTTTATTGCTGCTGAAGTGTGGTTTCCCAGAGGGCTTTGCAGGATTCACAGTCAACTAACATTCCTTCAAGTCAGGGCAGATAAGTACCCTTCTTGGAAAACCCTTCCACCTCATCATTTATTTGAATAATTTTTTTCTATTGAAGAACAAAATTTATACTAGGTAAGACTGTCACTTTTTATTTTACTTTAAGAATATGTTTTTTTCCTTTGAAAGATGCTTGTTAAAGAAAAAAACTGTCTAAAATTTTCTTCATTGATTTAACATTTTCTGAAGTAGAAATATAATTACAGGGGCTGGAAACATTGGTTTTGGGGGTTGTCATTATTTATTTATTTATTTTAACCTCAAAATAGTGAATTTTCTGTCAAGAGGTTTAGAAACTCTGCCACACTCTGCAGTCCGATTGTCAGCCTCTTTTTTCTGGCTAAAAATAGCCCCTGGTGAAGCTGCTGAGGGCCAACAGTAAGACACATCCACTGTGGTTGTTGGGTTGTCCTCCAAGGGTAAGGAAGAACCTTGGCAGTTTCGGAGGAGGAAATGGATAAAGTTTTACTGCATAACTGCTGTAAGGTTCTTGATTCTCAGACAAGTTCCCCTGCCATGAGTCTGTCTCTTAGAAAAAGAAAACAAATTTAATTATACATCTTCTCCTGTTTTTCTCAATATGGACAGAAAAGACTTGCTGAGTTTTGATAAAGGTTTATTTCAAGCCTTTAGTACTTTAAACCCTCCTCAGTTTAATTTTTCCATGTCTTTTGGGTTTTTGATACCATGATCGGAGTGGACCCCATTCCTAAGTCAGGTATGATTAGAGTTAATGAAGTTAGTGTTAACGATTTTTGATGTTAGCCAAGAGCACTTCTCTCAGCACCTGCAATGTGTCCAGAATTTCTTCCCTCTGTAATTCATATGGGGTCACACATGTATTGGTAGCATATCGAAGTGCAACTGTGAATTATTTTTGTTAGACCCATTGTTCCTACTACTATTAGAACTGCCTGAATATACCACAACAAACTACAACTTTCCTCCACATTGCTCTTATTTCTGTTTGCAAATCTTGACATTTTGACTGTTTCTCTCTGTACATGAAACATTGTAATCAGTGGGTGTAGCAATTTCAGTGATCAGTGCTACTTTTATCTTTTTTTTCATGGAGTACTATATCTGGTTTTCTCTCATCTATTTTTTGAACTGTTGCTAATGGGTGATCTGATCCCATGTGTATACACTTCATCATTCTCTGTAATGCTTTGTGTTTCACATTTACAGTGCTTCTCAGTTACTTATATATTGTTGTGTTTGCATAATCCCCAATGCAAGAGTTTTACTACATTATTATACCTTTGAGTATATAGGCCCGATGCCACCCAGCAGCAAGATGTACAACTGTTTGCAGTTTTTTTTTTTTTTTTTTTTTTACGGAACCTTCATTTATTTGTTCTCCCTCCTTTTCAATGGACTTTGTAAATCAACGTGCATGTAGTTCACTGTCATGGATCGCCATTATTAACCTTTCATATTTTGGTTTCAGTTCACGTCTCCTTAGCCATCCCTACATTTTTGTGGTAAGGCTAGCATTTTAATTTGGACCCTATATATATATATATATATATATATATATATATATATATATATATATATATATATATATATATATATACATATATACATATATATATATATATATATATATATATATATATATATATATATATATATATATATATATATATATATATATATATATATACATATATATATATATATATATATATATATATATATATATATATATACACACACACACACACACACACACACACACACACACACATATATATATATATATATATATATATATATATATATATATATGTGTGTGTGTATGTATTTATTGCCAGAACGAAGCCCGATGAAGTTTCAGAGCATTACAGACAAAACATACTGTGTGAATCTCCACCTTGCTGAAAAAAAAAAATTATAAAAAACATTTTTTCAGAGGGGCAAGTACTCCTGTCCTCTATGTTGGAGGTTTGCCCCCACCAATGTCTCCTTTACTTTGTATATACTGTGTATTGCAAAACTGCATTAAAAAAGAAATCAAACAAAAAAAATTTTGGCTCACTGCTGGTGTACAGGTAGAAGCCACACAAGTAGTGATTTTTTTTTTTAATTTGACTTGGTAGTTTCAGAGGTACTGCGGTGGTGCTGCGGTAGCATTGTCGCCTCACAGTTAGACGTTGCCCGTTCGATTCTCAGAGCATCTTCTGTGTGGCAACATGCATGAATGGGCGTTCCTTCATTGAAGGTTGTGCGTTAGGCCTGGCAAGCCAGCACGTAAACCTCTACTGCCAATCATTAGCGGACCGTAGTTTCGCTGTGGCGACCCCTAACCGGGAAAAGCCGAAAGACACAAACAAACAAACTTGGTAGTTTCAGACTAGGAAATAAAATTGAGTTGAAACTCATCCAGTTTGCATTCAAGCAGGTAAAAAGAAGCTGTTCATTCTCTCCATTAACTTTTCCTGTCCTATTATTCAGTACTTATATTAAAGCTGTTAAAATAAAAATGACATTTAGCCATAGATTTCCATTTTCTATGTTTTATTAAAGTTGTAGTACAAGCTGTTGTGTGCATACACATTTTTAACTGCTCTCTGTCGTAATAATGTGCCAGTATCTTCACTGGCACACTAATGTAGAAGCAGGGTTGACTGTATTAACTGCTGTTGTTTAGTGTTTAGGAGGGTGTCCAGGGAGTTTGTAGGAAGACAGTGATAACTGAGCAGCTGGAGGATTGCTTCCATCAGTAAGGGAAATGTCAGCAGTCATTTGTTACCAGAGTTACCTTTGTAAGAGGTATATCACTTACGTCATGTGTAAGCAGTTTGACAGGCGCCCATATTCTAAAAATAGTGAGTTAGCATTGCAGGAGAAACTCCACCATCTTGCAGTACTACCCCAAAGACAGTTTTTAGGATCCTAGGATGTTACTAGGCTTACAGCCGTAGACCCTTTTAATGCCTAGCCATTCATGCTCCAATTCTCCCTAATAGTAATACCCATGGACTAGAACTGCTTTGGTATATGCATGCGCCTTAGGGCATCTGCAGGCTGCCCCTGTCCATAAGGGATACAGACGACAAACCAGGGGTGGGTTTGTGATTTTCTATCCATTGATCCAAATTGAATTTGAATAAGCTTAGGGAAGAGCTCTACTTCACAAGAATGGGGAGGGGAGTCTGTTCCAGAAAAGGGTAAAATCTCTGAGGTACATACCTCTGCCTCTTAAAATACTAATCTATTAGTCTGCAGACTATTACAAGATAAATACTAATCTATTAGTCTGCAGACTATTACAAGCCTCACTAATAATTAGAAGCCAGAATCAACCCATGTACCTTGTATCTCTTAGGTAAAGATGTCAACCCCATCTGTGACCTTAGTATGACATCATACCAATGGGGCAGAGTTAGTAAAGGAGACTTGGGACTCTACTCCAGAATCTCCTATCTGTAAAAGGGACTGCTACATCATATGTACAGAGTAGGATTCAGAACCATTCTATGTTAATAAACCACATTACCTGTGCATGGTGTAGTCCATCTTTACGCAAACATGCCACACAGTTCCTGTGATCCCTGAATGTGCTCTGAGCCCAACTCTGTATCAGCACTAGTACTGACATAGAGATGAAGCTGGCAGTTTCTGAAGATGGCTGGCAGCACAGCACAGCCAATATGTTAGACAATGCGAGTTCAGTTGTGACAGCTTAAATTTTTGCCATGAATGCAGTCACCTCTCAAACAGCAGGGAGGGCATGCTGCGGACCTGTGCTTGTAGAGTACATGTGAAATCTTATCTCTAAAGCGACTTGGAGTTATCCACTGCATTTTTAGGGGATGACTCATGGAACACCAGTGACTGTGATTGTGCTTAGTCTTTGGCTGTCTACTCCCCAAGTCTACTCTGTGTACAGTGCATCCCCACCTGGATGTCAGTACTGGTACTGTGAGCTACTTGCCTTTCCAGCATGTAAAGCCTGATGGTGCAGCTGATACTCGCATGCAGGTGGGGGGAGTCATGTTAGTCAGTGAAGTAAATTAACTGAAAAAAAACTCACTGAATCAACTTTCAGCAAGCATTTGAGATATTTTTTCAGGGAGGAAGTCCCCCTGCACTACCATGTGGGTGGATCCCCCACATCCCCAAATTTATATATACCTACTCCGAGGTTGCACAACAGTAGAGAACAGAGAAGAACCCCACTATTGATGAAAGTTGTTTTGCCACTTTTCATCGACATTTGTAAAAATGGCTGTCGACAGACATATTGCTCGGGTACAGTACCACCTACAATAAGAAAGCCATTCATTTGAATGGTACATGCTTTTATGCACAGGTTTTACTTTGGCATTCAGCACCAGTGTAGCTCACTCTTCTTATGGGAGTTAGAGTTAGCAGTCTCACTTTAGCCCCCCCCCCCAAGGAAGAGGACCTGAAAGAGGAAGAAAATGGCCTTCTCTTTAGGGACTCCCACTCTGGGTTCATATTTGGATGAAGAGAAAGTTTCCCTGAAATCCCTTCCTGAGGATCCATCCTTTAGTGAAATCCTAGAAATGTTCGGTAAAGGACATCTTGGCCTGTTGACCTCATCTCCCCTGAGGAAAAGATTTTATAAGAGGCCTGTAACTCCTTTCCCTCTGTTGCATGGCTAATGTCTCCTATAGATAAACTGCCACTGCAAGCCAGAATTGGCCATAGGACTCTAGGGTGGTTCTTTAGCGTGTGTGGCCTGAGGAATCCTAAATCCCCTTTCTTGGTCTTGCACACTATGTTATTTTTTGGAGTAGTGTTCCCTCTCAAGTGTATCTTGTCTTTGAATTTGGCTCAGGGATATTTAAGCAGCGCTTCAGCTCCCAGTCAACCTTTCAATTTGGGATGAGAGTTGGAAGTGTGACTAACGTATTGATACTGAGCTGCATATCACTCCTATCTTCCTGGTTTAGCAGAGATGTAGCTCGGATGTGGATGTCTTGTAGGTGAAAAGTCTCCATGATAATAGTGTGCCCAGGCTACTTCCCAGACCAGCACTAAGTTTGCTCAGAGAAAATACCCAGGCTGCAGTGTCTAAACTTAAAAAAAAAGTGTGGAGTAAAGAAAGTAAGTTAGCAAATAAAACATGCTGTTCTTGTACTGCACACATGTACTTAAAATTGTTCTTATAAACAAACTCTCTAGTACTTTCAGAAATGCTATGCCAAATGTAAGCTTGATTGGCTTTAAGATAAGTCTGTATTTAACTGTTGTGGATTGTGTTCCTCTCAGCTGGTCATTTACGTCCCCATTTTCAGCTGTTAAGGGTAGGAAAATGTATTTTTAAAATTGAGGCTTGTATTTAAGCTTTTTCACTTTTTTGCTGATTGTGTTGGTGATTAAGTGCATGCATGTGTGCAGACAATGAATTATCTATATCAGCACTCTTTCTTATTTGAGTGCACCAAACTCTGCATCTTCAGTCTATTGCCGAATTTTAGACAATGGGCTAAATGTTATGTCCTCCACTCTGTTACAGAGGGAATGTTCTCCTTCAGGAATTCAATGCACTAGTAAAACCTGGTAAACATACTGAAGCAGGGATGGAAAAAAAAACAGCAGACACATTTTTCTGCTCTCTAAACACAACTTTAATGTTTAGCAAATTGTTGTGTCTTTCGGCTTTTCTTAAAAAGGTAAAAAAAAAACAAAAAAAACACTGAACTTGCAGTGGTAAGTTAAGTAGCAGTTACAAGGAATTGTCGTTTCACTTACCCCTCACCACTAGGCTCACATATTGCCAGATGAAAAATTAAAGGAGAAAATGCAGATGTCTGTTGCAGTCATTGCATTTGGGTAATCTGCTGGCAGGTTGCCCTCAGTTGGCCTGAATAACAAAGTCTTGAGTCCTGCGTCGGTTGCTGTCTCCTCTTCCATGACGTCAGGGGTATAAAACATGCAGCCGACGCCATTTTAATCCGTCTTTCTTGCCACGCGGTGCCTGAAGCAGAAGCAGTTCGCAAGTGCCGGTCGGCCGACTCCTAAAATTTTCATTTTCGAGTTTCAGAACCGAAGTCTTCAAACTAAAGCTAAGTACCCCATTGGGGAAACTTTTTCTTGCTCCTTACCGATGTCAGTAAAAGTTAATAATTGTATTACTTGTGAGAAGCAAATACCTCATAAGGATTTTCATTTGTACTGTATTCCTTGCCTAGGCCCTGACCACAACGTGCCTTGCTGCGTTGTGCTAAATTTAACTAATGTACTATTAAGCGTCAGTATATTTTTGCTTCTAAATACATTGGTTCAAGATTTAACTATCCTGAAATATCGTCGGTTAGCAGACATAAAATTTCTTTCTTGGAAGACGGCCTTTCTTTTAGCAGTCACTTCAGCTAGAAGGATTTCAGAACTACAGGCTCTCATGGCAGTGGAGCCTTTCATTATCTTTTATCCGGACAGGGTGGCCTTCAGGACCAATCCTTCTTTTATGCCTAAGGTGGTATCCAGTGTGGCTCTTAACCAGACCATTCATCTGCCAACTTTTTTTCCAAATCCGCAGAACAAGGGGGAGTAGATTCTGCATTCACTGGATGTACATAGACAACTAAGATTCTACTTAAACAGGACAAAATCTCTAAGAAAGTCTGAGCAACTACTGGTGGCATTTGCTGCAGGGGCAGAGGGGAAGGCTATCTCAAAGCAGACTATTTAAAAATGGATAAGCCATTGTATTCGTTACTGCTACATGCACCATGGTGAACCTGTTCCCAAGGGAATCAGATCCCATTCCACCATGGCTGCATTTACTTCTGCAGTTTTTCTCAGAGGGGTTCCTACCAGAGACATTCTAGAAGCTGCTACTTGGAGCTCAGTTCATACGTTCACAAAACATTACCATTTACCTCTCTTCTCTAAATCCACGGCAGGCTTTGCCACTGCTGTCCTGCAGGGCCTTATAGCCGCTCCTAATGCTGTATAATTCCATCCTCCCATCCATAGCTTTGGGATTCTACCCAAATGTAATGACAGCAACAGTGAAACACTAAGAACATAGTACAGTTGTGTACACTTACCTTAATTGTAGATGTTCAAGTGTATTCACTGTTGCAGTCCGGGTTACCCACCCGCCATCCCCCTTTCTTCTCTATTATTATACCTCTTCTTTCCTTCCTTATGCTCAAAAGCCTTTTTGGTGTATTTGCTTTTAGTTGGAGGTAAACCTTTTGTGTTCTAAATTACATACACATATATTTATATATTTTTGCTCCCCATTTGGGGGGGGCACCTGACATCTGGGGCAAGAAAAACTGATTAAAATGGCATCGGCTGCATGTTTTATACCCCCGATGACCTGACGTCATGGAAGAGGAGACAGCAACCGACGCAGGACCCAAGACTTTGTTATTCAGGCTGACTGAGGGCAACCTGCCAGCAAATTACCCAAATGTAATGACTGCAACAGTGAATACACTCGAACATCTACATTTATGGTAAATGTACACAACTGTACTTTTTTTTGTGTGTGTGTTTCTGTGTCACTGTGAGTGGAAGTGACTGCGCATATCTCTCAGAAGAAGCTTTTCATCAACACGTGTTATGTGAACAGTAAGAAGTATGAAACTGTAATCCCTAGAAAGATGTTAAAGTAATAGGTCGGGTTTCTCCTAAATGGCCTATATGGCATTATTTTAAAGAATCTGTAATTGAAGATTTTGACTGAGTGAATACAAAATGATGCATTTATCTATATAGGTTAGGCAATATAGTCATTTCATCTGCTTATACGAGTTGTTTTTTTGTCTGTAAAACGTGCTGTGTTTGGTTTATTTTTATTCTAATTGTACTAATTGTGTTTTCTTTCTGGTTCTTCATATGCAGGCAAATGTACAATAAAGTTCATTTCTTTTTAAAGAAATTATAATGTCTAGCTTTATTGACTAACTGTAATCCTCAGCAGCTTACCAGAAAATAAATGAGGCAAATCAGGGACAGTGGGGTAGGGGCGTACAATGCTTTGCACTGTAGGATTATTTTTTTATTCATTTGATCAAAATGACAGGTGGAGTGTATTCAGTAAATAAGGTGACTGTAATTGCTTGGTGCATTTGCATGTGTCTGTCTTCTAGGCATATTGTCTGTGTGTATGTGTTTCTGTCTGTCTCTGCAGGTGTGTGTGTGTGTGTGTGTGTGTGTGTGTGTGTGTGTGTGTGTGTGTTGACATTAAATACTTCATTTATTTTTTATTGGATGTAAAATATTTCTTCCTACAGCAATTACATTTGCTATTGCAACTTTGAAACATTAGGCTGAGGAACTTATACATCAAAAATAATAAAAAATGTATGTACTAATAAAAACACAAATATGAAACAAGTTAATGTGTAGTCCATTGTCTAAGAGCAGAAGTGCCCACCTGTTATTGAGAAACTAACATCCTTCTTGGGATGTAGAGAAGGGCATTATTTTCTGGATCTTGGAGCCAGAGGTAAAGTAGACAGAGCTGTGCCTCAAGGAATTAGTCACAGATTTTTAATGTATTATGTGCCCCATTCTTGAGAAAGAAGTGTTTGATTTCAGTTCAGTGGGTTTTCATTACATCCTCTTCTGTTGGCATGACTAAAAGTGCTGTCTTTAATCTGCGTTGTCCTAGAAAACTACAGTGTGCCAATTTAAGATTCTTCACTCTCTTTTAATCCTTCAGTATGTTTGGAATCCAGATGGGATGACATTAAAAACAAATTATACAATAAAGGCTCATTGCTACTCAAAACCGAGCATGCTGATTGGACAGCCCAACCAGCATGCCCATTGTAAATCGAGCGTATACCAATAGAAAAAAGTCTGCCTGTTGAAATACCATTAAGCGGACAGAATTTGTATTGGCATATGCTTAGGAAATAGAGAAAAATGCAAGAAAAATCAGGTACATTCTGCAAAACTAAAGAAACTGAAACATACCTGATTTTCCATGTATTTCTGGGCTGTCTTTACTAAAATCTTGCTTTGTCCTTGTTATGAAACCACAACAATAGTGGATAAATCTGGATATACCTACAAACTGAAAGCAGGCATGCATTGGCTTTAAATGAAGAAAGATTATTTATGTAGGAAAGGCACGTGTGACGAATGTCATGAGTTTTTATTTAAAAATGTCCTCAAAATGTTTTTGCAGTTTTGGTTTAAATGTATATCATGAAAAATGGTATTCCATTTGTTTTACTTCCAACTGGTTAAATGAATATGTACATTCCACTATGAGTTTAACAGACTAAGGGCTGTGCTGATGTGTGTTTTCAGACATTTCAAACTTCTCACGCTGCTAGCTTGTTCTCTGTCATCATAGTCTTATTTTCATAGCATTATCTCTGATTACAACTCTAATATTTCAGGCCTGTCTCCATTTGCATTGTAGAAAACAGCTGATAGTTAAATACTATGAAATTAGTTTTCCCAGTTGTTTCTTTTCTTGATTGTAGGTTTTCGATCTTTGCTGTATGATGCTTTTCAAATAAAGCACATAATGCATCAGAAATAGGATGTATAAGGCCTTATTGATCTTCAGAGTTTTCAGCTAATTTTTACAGTTAGCTTTACTGCAGGGCCACTAAATGACATATCGTGCAGATTAGTGTCCATTGTCTAGACTCTGATACTGAAACAAGAGTCTGTCCTATCTAAATGTACCTTTTTGTCTTTAAAGTGTGCACCAGATCTCCCAAAATATTCTGCTGTGGTTACGCTCACTTGTGTTTATCAAGGTAGTATGTCCTGTACATGTATTGACATGTCACAAATGAAGAAATAGTGTTGTTACAGCCTGTTTAGTCATGGTCTCCCTGTGTCCACGTCAAAAGTAAATTAAGAACTGAAACAGTTTGTCCTTTTTGAGTAGCTTTTTTTTTCATATGAGTAGAAACAATCTGCCTACTCATGAATGTGGTCCACATCATTTATTACTTCTGTTTTAAAGACAATGAGGTGGCTTTGAGTGTTTATCAAATGCTGTATTTACATAATGCCTTTTAGGGAGCCGCTTCATGCAAATGCTGTTGTCAGTCTCCTTATTCAGATATACCCCCTTGTCTGCTTACTCATTTCTGATGTAATAACCAAGGTCATTTTGCCTTCAGCTTATGGTTTGCTGGTGCTAATCTGCTTACCTCCCATGGAGATTGCATACAGTAGTGCATTAAAGGTCCCACTACAGCTTCTTTAGTAAGCATCTCCCTCTGGGAAAGATGCAGGGCCTTGTACACCTTTGTCCTTTTCAAGGTTTTGAGACCTTTTAAAGATGGAGGTAACATTATAGTGCAACCATGTTATTGCTTGATATTCAGTGATGTCTGCCATGCCACTCATACTTACTGATCTAGGTAATTGTTCCCTACCTTCTTTGGGGATCACACAAACATAAGACTCTCTGTAGTGCCCTAGATTAAGTAGTAAAGTAGATGTTCTTCGTGTTTCACTGTTGCAGTCATCACATTTGGGTTATCCTGCCAGGGGTAACCCTCAGTCAGCCCGAATACCAGAGGCTTAGTATTTCTGCGTTGGTTGCTGTAGCTCCAGGACTGACATCAGGTAGTCAGTGGTATAAAATCAGGCAGCCAACGCCATTACATCAGTCTTTCTTGCTGAGGAGCCCGAAGCAGAAGCAGTTCGCACGAGCGCCGGTCGACTGCTACCTTAGTTTTCGTTTCCAAATTGAAGTTGCAGTCTTCTAAAGCTAAGTATCCCATTGGGGATCCTTTTTTCTTGCTCTAACCGATGTCAGAAAAAGTTAACAATTGTCTCGCCTGTGGAAAGCAAATACCACACCGAGACTTCCATTCTTACTGGGTCACCTGTTTAGGCCCAGACCAAGACATCCCTCGCTGTCACTTTTGTGCTTTGTTCAATGCCAGAACTGTATGTCATCGGGCCCTTATTGTAGCTAGATATTTTCGCTTTCAGTCCTCGAATTCTGATATGGCTTCGGTAAGCAATCCGACTACCGATCTTCCAAAAAACTTAAGGATAAAGACAAAGACAGACCGCACAGGTCCAAACCTGCCAACGACGCTTCCGCTAAGCTAGTCGTCAGTTCTCCGGTCCTCAGTGAGGCGTTTTCCCAGCCCCTGATGCCAGCTTCTGTGGATTCGCAGGCTGCTGCCGAGACCCTTTTGGAGTCCGGTATGCAGCGAGACTCTTCTTCAACTAAGGATCCTGCTGATGTCTCTACCTTGGATGGGTCCGGAGCCGCTGAGCAGGCACCGGCTTCCGAGGAAGTACTTTGCACTACCAATACTCAACACAGATTGACGACTTCTTTTGCATCTTCAGTTCTTTCTAAAACTACAGAGTAACTAAGGACCAGGGTACGAACACCCCCCAGTAAAACGACCCAAGCTCAGGCACCTGCTTCCTTGCCTCAGTCTCAAATGCTTAAAATGACAGAAGGCCTTATTATGCTTATTAGGGGAAGCCAGGCTACCCCTTCCAAAAGAAAAAGAGACTTGTCCCCAGTATTTTTATCTGAACAGGAGTCCGATGACTCTGGTGCATCTGCATATGAAGATATGCAACCCCTCTCTGCTTATGAGGATTCTGATGCAGATGAATCCATTCCTTCTGCCTCTACACCTGAGGATTTTTTATTTGTGGAAACCCTACGTACTTTAAGGGAGCATTTCCAATGGGAATGTCAGGACTATCCTCAGTCAAAAAAGAGACTCAGGGAATTCTTAGATCTACCACAGCACAGACCTTTGGACATTCTTTCTGTCCTGGATGTTGTGGATGATGTTTTTATGGAATCCAGTTTGACTCCTGACACCCTTCCTCCTGCTCCCAGGAAACCTGACAGGTATTACGGAGTCCCTGACTCTCACAAATTTCTTTTCAAAAATCCTACTGCTGACCCAGAGGTCATCTCTCAAGGACCTAAAAGAATTAAAGCAACTTCAGCTAAGAATCCCATCCCCTCAGTTAGGGATTCCCGAGAATTAGACAGATGGGGTAAAAAAGTATACACCTCTGCTACTCTTGCTATTAGAGCATTAAATTGTCAGTTTCACATGCTGAAATAGCAGCATAATATGGACCTCCTCAAATAAAAAATATCTTCTTTTCCTGCTTGTGCAGAAAACAAAGAATTACAAGAGTTAATGCATTCTGCAAGTCAAGTAACTAAGCACACCTTACAGTGTGGTTTTGATGCCCTGGAAGCATCTTGCAGGGCAGCAGTCACTGGTTCTGTCCTAAGAAGGCATGCTTGACTTAAGGAACATAGACCTTGTCAGACCATGTCAAATCCAAATTATTGGACGCACCCTTAAACAAAGACAACATATTTGGCACCAAGGCAGAAGAGGTCTTAAAAAGATGGAAGAAAAAGCTAAATCTATGCAAGACAGTTAAAGACTTCTTACAGGTCCAGCCACCGAGGTTCAGTAGGCATTGCACCTCCAAGCACTGGTCCTTTCCTGCCCCCTCCAGGCCAGCTCAGCCCAAACCCAGGGCAAGCAGACCCCTCAGACAGCAGCCCCAGGGAATGAAGAGATCTCAGCAATGGAGTTCCTCCACTTCAAAAACAGGGAGTGCAAAGCCACCAACTCAAAATGACTTTACACTTCCACCCCTTACCTCTGCCCACCTGCTTGTGCCCCTAGGAGGAAAATTCTCCTTCCACCTAAGCAATTGGGCCACCATTACCAACGACCGATGGGTCCTCAACATAGTGTCCCAGGGATACAAATTTTATTTCCACACTCCACCAACCCCAAAACGTTTCCCAGATCTTCCTCCAAACCAGTGGGCAGAGGCCAAAAAGCAAGTCCTTTCCCTGCTGTCCATTAGGGCAATACAGCATGTTCCTACAGAACAGATAGGCAAGGTTAATACTCCAGACTCTTCCTGGTACCCAGAAAAGAGGGCACATGGTGCCCTATCCTCGATCTATCAATTTTAAACACCTTTGTGGTGATACCAAAATTCAAAATGCTCACCCTCCAGCAGCTTCTACCAGTGCTTTCCAAGGATGCTTGGTTAGCCACCCTAGACCTAAAAGAGGCTTACCTACACATCCCAATCAGGGAATCATGCCGGAAATACCTACGTTTCATGGCAGGATCTATGCAGTTTCAGTTTTCTGTGCTTCCCTTTGGCTTATCCACTGCTCTCAGAGTTTTCACAAAATGCCTGGCTCCTGCCATTGCTTTTTGCAGACAAAGAAATATTCAAATTTACCCATACTTAGACGACTCCCTGATTCAGGCAGACAGTCAGGAAAAGCTGCTTCAGCACCTGACTTTTGTAAAGGACCTATGGGCCTCCCTGGGGTATAGTATCAACGAAAAGAAATCAAAAGTAGTCCCCACATAGAAAATTTTATTCCTGGGAGCAAGCCTGGACACAGCACCCCCCCCCCCCCCGATGGCATTCCTTACTCCAGAAAAACATGCCTACCTGACAGGCTACTTCTCTCAACTGGCCACCAGAACCCAGTTATCTGCAAGGAAAATCCTGCAAGCTCTAGGGTTCATGGCCTCCTGCATCCTACTCATTCCATATGCCAGACTACATATGAGGAAACTACAGTGGTACCTAAAAAGCCTATGGTGTCAACACTCTCATGACCTGAAAACTCATACCAATGATACCTTTTCTAAGGAAAGATTTTCTTTGGTGGGTAGCAGCATGTAACTACAACAAGGGACTTCCTTTCTCACAACCCCACGCAACCCAGACCCTTACCACAGATGCATCAGTCTATGCCTGGGGTGCACACCTGGACAGCAGGTGCTTTCAGGGCCATTGGAGCCCAAATCACATACATCTGCACATCAACCAAAAAGAGATGCTAGCTGTTCAGCACACCATGACAGCCTTCAGACCCCTACTCTCCCTGGGGCCTCTACTGATCAAAACAGACAACACCACAGTGATGTGGGTATACCAACAAGCAGGGAGTGACTCACTCTTATCCTGTCTGCAGACTCGCCATGACCCTTTGGCACACGGCCTCAGCCATGCAGCTACACCTGCTAGCACAATTCCTGCCAGGCTCTCTAAACTCTCTGGCAGACAACTTAAGCAGAAACCTGCTAGACCCACATGAGTGCCAACCAGACTACAGAACCTTCATTCTTGTAACCCAGAAATGGGGCACCCTGAAGGTCGACCTCTTTGCCTCCCACTCCAATCATCAGTGAAGCAAATTCTGCACCAGGGAACCTCACAGCAAGGCCTGGAAAGTGGATGCTCTGTCCTTCCAGTGGGTAAACCTCTCTGTCTTTGCATTTCCCCCTCTACCACTCATTTCAAGGGTACTGCTCAAAGTAATGGAAGAAAAACCTAGGGCAATCCTGATTGCCCCAGACTGGCCATGCCAGCACTGGTACCCGCTGCTGCGCAGCCTGTCACTCCTGCCACCATGGCACCTACCTCGGATCCCAACACTCCTGACCCAGGGGAATGGAGAATTCATGCATCCCCAATTGCAGACTTTCAACCTGGCAGCCTGGCTTATTCCCTGACCTCTCCTCAAGCTGCCAGCCTAAGCAAACAAGTCCTAGATGTTGTACGTGAGTCCAGATGCCCCAGCACTAGAAAATCCTATGCTGAAAAGTGGAAAAGGTTTTGCAACTGGATCCAGGATAAGGGAGCCGGAACGGCACATCCCTCCCTGCCGCTCATCCTGGATTACCTGGCAGACCTACTACACAGGGGTTTATCCTTCTCTTCAATTAAAATTCATGCCTCTGCCATCTCTGCTCATTACAGCACAAAGCCACCTCTCTTCTCACACCCTCTCAACAAACAGTTCCTAAGAGGGGCTAACAACTTAAGACCACCAAGAAGAGCTCCTACCCCAGCTTGGAACCCTAACTTTGTGTTGGAAAAGCTCACCCTACCCCCCTTTGAACCTGCAGCTTCAGCAGAGTTAAAATTTCTCTCTTGGAAGACAGCCTTGCTTCTGGCCATCACTTCAGCTAGAAGAGTATCAGAGCTACAAGCACTCATGGCTGTAGAGCCCTTCATCATTTTCCATGCTGACAGAGTCTCACTCAGGACTAACTCATCCTTCATGCCTAAAGTGGTGTCCAGTGTGGCTCCCAATCAATCCATTCATTTGACCACCTTTTCCCCTAACCCAGAAAACAAGGGGGAAATGATTCTGCACTCTCTAGATGTGCACAGACAGCTCAGATTCTGTCTGGACAGGACTAAATCTTTTAGAAAAACTGATCAATTGCTAGTCAGCTTCACAGCAGGGACAGAGGGAAAGGCCATATCCAAACAAACAATCTCCAAATGGATAGCAGACTGCATCCATTTCTGTTACAAACAGCATGGGAAACCACCCCGAACGGAGGTCAGGGCAACCTCCACCTCTGTAGATTTTCTCAGAGGGGGTCCCCACCAGGGACATCCTGGAGGCTGCGACATGGACGTCTGTTCATACCTTCACCAAGCATTACCACCTGCGTATCTTCACCAAATCCAGGGTAGGCTTTGCCACCACAGTATTGCAGGGCATCCTAGCCAGCCCCAAGTCTTCTTGACTGCCTCCACCCTTTTCTTCAACTTTGGGAATCAACCCAAATGTGATGACTGCAACAGTGAAACACAAAGAACATAGTACAGTTGTGTACACTTACCATAAATGTAGATGTTCGAGTGTATTCACTGTTGCAGTCCTCGTTTCCCTACCTCCATTCCTCTTGTCTCTCTCTCTCTCTCTCTCTCTCTCTCTCTCTCTCTCCTTACAGGGAAATTTTGGTATGTACTTTCTACTGGTGGTGTTCTTCCACCATAGCCTAGCTTCTTATTTGGGGGCACCTGACAGGGCAAGAAAAACTGATGTAATGTCATCGGCTGCCTGATTTTATACCACTGATGACCTGACGTGAGTCCAGGAGCGACAGCAACCAACGCACTAATACTAAGCCTCTGGTATTTGGGCCGACGGCCCCTGGCAGGATAACCCAAATGTGATGACTGCAACAGTGAATACACTCGAACATCTACATTTATGGTAAGTGTACACAACTGTACTTTCTGCTATTCTGAATTCTTTTTGACCATTCATCTGTCTAACAGAATAGGCCTTAAAGGGGGCAGTGCTATATCTGTACCAGGAGGACAGCACTTTTTACTTTTAGACTTGAGGAAATTCTTGAGTATTGTCAGTTGGCAAGTATGTTTGGGGAAAAACATTTGCAGTTCTATACATGTTCTGCTTTACCTTCTTGTAGGTTTGGTGGTTTTTATCAAGTATTAGTGCTATTTGCATATCTGCCAGTGAGTGCCACATGTATTTGTTTTCTTGTAGACCTAAGTAGGTGATCCAGTACATAATCTGAAGTATATCTAGACCATGGTTAATGGTATAATCTGCAGTCTTGAGTGATAAGACGTGGTGACAGTGTCAGAGGCTCAATAGGTATCACACTAGCTTTTGGTGCTGGAAGATCAGATGTCTGTGGGTTCTAGTCCCACTCTAGTTGACTGGATTAGTTTTCAAACTGCTGGCACTACAGTGCAGCATTAGAGGATGCTGCACTCCTGAGTGTACTGTCCTTTGGATGAGATGTTAAGTCAAGGTTCCATCTGCTTGAGTTGGTGGTAGGTCAAGTGGATATAAAAGATCCCTCGGCACTTATCAAAATTTGTTGGAGAAGTTCCCTGATGCCCTGGCCAAACTTCTTCTAGTAGAATAAATACTGTATTGGGTGTCCCCGGAAAAAAGGTCACTAGCCTAGGGGGGGACTAATCCGGTCAACAAAAGATAAAATAAGCAGCTGTCAGGTTTTAAATGTCTGCCAGGAAATAGACTTGTGTTTAGTTACCAGAACCACTGCTTGCATATTGTGCATTGTTTAGAAGGGAATTTAATTTCTCCACTGCTGTTGTCATTTCTGGAGGGAGAAAAAAAAACACCTTAGGTTAGTAGGTCCAAGACCTTACCCAATTTCAGTAAATGAGGTACATGTTCTGCAGTCAAGTCAGCCAATAAGAAGTACAATCCTTAAGAAAAGGTTGCCTCAATTGAGCTTATTTCATTCTGTAGTACTTTTTGTGTTATCAGTGTTCATTTTCTGGGCTGAAAGTTCCTTGGTATAGTTAAGTGTTGAGTATGTCTATGCACTCCCTCATAACTGTAGCCATAGACAGAAAAGTCAAAAGGAATAGCCAAATGCTAATAATGTATTTCATTTTTGTAAAGCATACCTTTGTGTTGCTAGCATATTAGAGCAATTTTAAAATGAAATTTCTCTTTGTAAAGCACACCTGTTTGGCAGTAGAATATTGAAGAACGAGTTTGTAGATTCAACTGCCAAAATTGCAGTCTGTTGGCTTTGAAGAAGCTTGGTTGATTTACTCTATGTATGTATATATTTTTGAAGGAAAATTAACAACCAACTTTTGGTTTTAAGGGAAAGTTTATTTCCTAGTCTTGGAAGCCATTATCTAATGTATATATCACATGTTTTCTGTTATCGGTTATTATTTATTAGATTTCTCCATCTGGTATTAATTCCATCAGTAGTATGTTTCAGGCATAGACTTTTACATGGAACAGGTTCATGTATTGCAATATGGACAGGCAGCGGTCTCTTCTAAGTAAGCTATAAGACACAGGGTATAAAGACAAGTCAGTTCATATCCAGACACTGGAATGATAGGACTGCTGCCTTGGTAACCTCTAGTGATGGCAACAAACTCCACAAAGTGCAAGCTCCTCTCTACCAATAAGTCCCTGCTACTAATGCTTTCTCCAGGTCTAGTTGCAACCATTCAGTCAACATCTTTCTTTCAGCCCGAGTTGAGTCAGAGAGAATTTTGACAGTTTTTTGGGTAGGCAGCTAAGTGATAATTTTAATTTATTGACTGTTTAGCAGACATTTACTCATGGTTGTTTTTGGATCACTTCTGTAGTATTTTTTTTTATATATATGTTCGTTGTCTTCCTTTTCTTCTTTTGTATCTCATCTCTCATTCCCTCTCCCTAACCAGTCAATTCTTGGACTGCCGGTCTACTTATTTTCTATCTCTATTTTCCTTTCCTTGGCCTTAGAGTTGTTACTTAGGCAATTTTTTTTCATTGTTTATGTTGGTGCAGTTTTGCTTCTAAATGGACAAAGAAGGTCAGCAAGGATTTCTCTTTGGGGCTTACAGAGCCCTCCACCCCCAGAAGATGTTCAGGCCGTTTCTCATCAGTGAAAGAGCTTTCTCAGTTGGTATCTTCCTGGCCACCCTCAGTAGTCCGTTTTCACAGACTTCTCCTCAGCTTGATATAGCTCATTTTGGAGTACAAGTGTTGCCTTTGTTAAGGTCCAACATTGTTATGGCATTGTTTCAGCCTCCAACAGTTCTTATCACAGACTGAGACCTTGCACAAGCCACCCTGTCTTCTATGCCTCTTCTGGAACCAGTTTTGGCAACAGTAGCACAGGAATTTGGGTGCATTGATGCAGATAGACATCACATCTCCCATGCTGATGACTTTGGCATTGGCGACTTTGTCACCATGCCCTCCGGAGTTGATGGTTACTATGGCCCTGTTGATCAGAATTGAGCGTTCAACTCCAAGAGTGTTTGCACCTTTAACTTCAGTGCTGATGTTCTTCGTGTTTCACTGTTGCAGTCCTCACATATGGGTTATCCGGCTCCCGGTAGCCCTCAGTCGGCCCGAATACCAGAGTCCTTAGTATATGACATCTGCTGCCGCCGGTTGTAAAACTGATGTCAGTACGTCAGGTATAAAGGGAGGCAGCCGACGCCATTTCCTCAGTCTTTCTTACCGTGGAGCCCGAAGCAGATGCAATTTGACTAGTGCCGGTCGGCCGTTTACCTTTGTTTCGCTTTCTGACTACCAAGTTGAAGACGCCTTCAGATAAGTACCCTGTTGGAGATCCTCTTTTCTTGCTTTAACAAATGTCAGATAAAGTTAATAACTGTCATGCCTGTGGAAAACAGATTCTGTACCGTGGTTTCCATTCCTATTGTATAACTTGTTTGGGGCTTGAGCACGACATCCCTAACTGCGATCTCTGTGCTTCCTTTAACCCGCGTACCATACGCCGTACAGCTAAGATTTTGTATAAGCATTTCGGAGTCCGGCCTGAGTTCATCGGTATGGCATCTTCTGGTCTCCCGTCTTCGGATATACCTAGGAAACGCAAACACAAGGACCGCGACAGGCCTAGGGTTAAATCTACTGATGACGCACTGGTGAAATTGGTCGTCAGCACAGCGGTGGTCAGTGAGGCACTTTCCCAGCCCCTGCAGTCCACAGATTTTCAGCCACAAGCCTCTGCCGAGACCTTTACAGAGTCCTTCATGCCACAGGCTGCTATTTCATCTTCAGACCCTCCACCTGTCACCTTGGCCTCCCCCTCCTATACCTCAGTCCCAGTTGGTAAAGATGGCTGGTGATCTTCTTTCCCTGATTAGGGCCTCTCATCCACCCCCTTCAAAGAGGGCTAGGGAATTATCTCCTGATGTTTTGTCTGTCTCAGATTCTGACATTTCCAGTATGTCTGCTGGTGAAGAAGGAAATTCTCAATTTTTTTCTGGCTTTGAGGATACTGATGCTGAGGACTCTATCCCTTCTGCCTCCCCTCCAGAAGATTTTTCCTTTAGGGATACTTTGAATACTCTTAGGGAGCATTTTAAATGGGAATGTCAAGATTATCCACAGTCTAAGACAAGAATTAGGGAATTTTTAGATTTGCCACAGCATAAGCCTCTGGCTATACCTGCAGTTTTGGAAGTTGTGGATGATGTTTTCATGGAAAATTTTTAACTCCTAATTCTGTCCCTCCTGCCCCCAGAAAACCAGATAGGTATTACAGGGTTCCTGAATCTCATCAATTCCTTTTTAAAAACCCTACTGCTGATACAGAAATTATTTCTCAAGGCCCCAAGGGTGTTAAGGCTAGTATTGCTAAAAACCCTGTGCCTTCTGATAATGAATCTAGGGCCTTGGACAGGTGGGGTAAAAAAGTCTATACCTCTGCAACTCTTGCCATTAGATTTGTGAATTGTCTTTTTCACATGCTTAAGTATCAGCAGCATACTTTGATTGCTATTAAGTCTAAACTTGGAGATATTTTACAAGACTTACTGAATTCTACCACTTTAGTTAATAAGCATTCACTTCATTGAGGTTTTGACACTTTGGAGGCTTCCTGCAGAGCAGCAGCCACTGGTTCCGTAATTAGACCGCATGTTTGGCTCAGGGAGCAGCCTCTTTCTGAACCAGTTAAATCTAAATTGCTGGATTTCCTTTGCACAAGGACAATCTTTTTGATAATAAGGCTGATGAGGTACTAAAGAAGTTGGAGGATAAGGCAAAATCTATGCAAGCTGTAAAAGATTTCCTTCAGGTTCAGCCTCTTCGGTTTAGTAGGCATTATCCTTCCATGAATTGGTCTTTTCCTGATCCTGGCAAGCAGGGTCGCTCTAGGCCTAGGGGTTTCAGATGTTCCAGAGGTCAGGCTTCTGCCCCTCAAGGGGCTAAACAGTGGCATTCTTCTGCTAAATTGGGGAGTTCTAAGCCAGCTTCCCAAAGCAAACATTCTCAATGACTCCGGCCTGCTTGTGCCTACCTCTGCGGACCCTGGGTTTCCTTTGGGAAGAAGGTTAGCTAGGTTCGCAGAGGAATGGTCTGCCAACACAGACAACAAATGGGTTCTCAATGTAGTAAACCAAGGTTACAAGTTTTACTTTCACACCTTCCCTGTTTTACAAGGATACCCAGACATACACAGAACTCTCAGGGCAGAGGTAGAAACTCAAATTTCTTCTCTACTGACTATAGGGGCTGTAGAGCCAGTCTCTGCAAATCAGGCAGACCTAGGTTTTTATTCAAGGCTTTTTCTGGTACCCAGGAAAGGGGGCACATGGTGCCCTATTCTGGATCTGTCCATTCTAAACACTTTTCTGGTGATTCCCAAATTCAAGATGCTCACCCTTCAACAGTTACTACCAATGCTGGACAAGGATTCATGGCTGGTAACTTTGGATCTCAAGCAGGCTTATCTGCACATCCCAATAAGGGAAAGTTTGCAGGCAGTTCCTTCGCTTCAGGGCTGGGGAGCACCACTATCAATTCTCTGCATTGCCCTTTGGCTTATCTATTGCTCCCAGAGTTTTTACGAAGTGCCCGGCTCCAGCCATTGCTTTTTGCAGGCAGAGAAACATTCAGATTTATCCTTACCTGGACGACTGTCTCATTCAAGCAAACTCCCCAGAACAACTAGAAAAGGATTTGGATTTTGTGAAGAACATTCTCGCCTCTTTGGGTTACACACTCAATGAAAAGAAGTCAAAGTCGGTTCCTTCAAGGGAGATGGTTTTCCTGGGAGCAAGTCTGAATACAGCCACCCAGATGCTATTCCTCCCTCAACAGAAGCAAGATCTTTCTGCTTACTTCATAAACTTGGCAAGCATGACCCAGCTCTCTGCAAGGCAGTTCCTGCAAGTACTGGGGTTCATGGCTTCATGTATTTTGATAATCCCATATGCAAGGCTGCATATGAGAAAACTTCAGTGGTACCTCAAGAACCTTTGGTGTCAACACACACACACAGGACTTAGACTTGATTCTTCCCCTGATTCCCTGTCTGCAAATGGAGTTCCTCTGGTGGCGACAGCCTGTTCTCAGAACAAGGGTCTGCCTTTCCGCCCACCGCCTGCAAGCCAGACTCTCACCACAGACACCTCAGATGTTGCATGGGGGGGCTCATCTGGAGGGCAGGGGCATACAGGGGACTTGGAGCACCCAGCAGATTCATCTGCACATAAACCTATAAGAATTGATGGCAGTGCAGCAGGCCTTGCTGGCTTTCAAGGACCTACTCTACTTTGGGACTCTGCTGATCAGGACAGACAATACCACAGTCATGTGGTACATCAACAAGCAAGGGGGGACTCGCTCTTACCCCTTGTGCAGACAAAGCATGAGACTATGGTCCATAGCAGCATCCATGGGCTTACATCTAATAGCCCAGTATCTCCCGGGGAGGCTAAACTCCTTGGCAGATCATTTGAGTAGACATGTTCTGGATCCTCACAAGTGGCAACTGAACAGGGACATTTTCCATCGCATCACTCATCATTGGGGCACCCCACAAGTGGATCTTTTCTCCTCTCACACCAGTCATCTCCCTCCAACCTTCTGCACCAGGGAGTTTCACAACAAAGCTTGGAGGGTAGATGCGTTGTCCTTCCCATGGACACATCTCTCAGTTTATGCATTCCTTCCTCTGCCTCTTCTTCCCAGAGTGCTGCTAAAGATAAGGGACGAAAAACCAAAGGCTATTCTAATAGCTCCAGATTGGCCCAGGCAGCTTTGGTATCCCCTCCTTCACAGCCTTTCCCAGACTCAGCCTTGGCATCTTCCCCTGGTACCAGACCTGTTGGTTCAGGGAGGGGAAAAGTTCCTTCATCCTCATCTTCAAACTCTGCATTTAACTGTCTGGTTAATACTTTAAATCTTTCCCAACAGGCGGTTGAAGTTCTTCATCAAGCCGGGAGGCCTAGCACAAGAAAATCCTATGCAGATAAATGGAAGAGATTTTCCTCTTGGATGTTAGCTAAAGGAGAAGATTCTTCTCATCCTTCTCTCTCACTCATTCCCGACTACCTAGCTGGATTGCTTAATGTTGGACTTTCCTTTTCTTCAATCAAAATTCACGCTTCAGCAATTTCGGATCATTGTTCTTTTGAGCAACCCATTTTTTCACACCCCTTGATGAAACAGTTCCTGGGGAGCTAGTAATCTTAGGCCTCCCAGAAGAGCTCCTACTCCTGCTTGGGATCTTAATTTTGTCCTGGAACAACTTACTCTGCCTCCCTTTGAACCAGCTGCCTTGGCAGATTTGAAGTTTCTATCCTGGACGATTGCTTTCCTTTTAGCTATTAATTCAGCTAGAAGGGTATCTGAGCTGCAAGCATTAATGGCAGTAGAACCTTTTGTCTCCTGGCTCTTTACCCCCTGCACCTGCTAAGCCAGACAGATACTACAGGGTTCCAGACTCTCATAAATTTCTATATAAAAACCCTGCTGCTGACCCAGAAACAATATCTCAGGGTCCCAAAGGGGTCAAGGCTTCCACTGCAAAAAACCCTGTCCCCTCTGATAGGGATTCTAGGGCACTGGACAGATGGGGGAAAAAGTTTACACTTCTGCTACCTTGGCTGTAAGGGCTTTAAATTGTCAGTTTCATATGCTTAAATATCAGCAATACTTAATGTCACTGCTTAAACAGAAAATGTTGACAAATTCTGAATGTTCTGATAACAAGGAAATGCAGGATTTATTGCACGCAGTTGAACAAGTGGGAAAGCATACTTTGCAATGTGGTTTTGATTCACTGGAGGCCTCTTGCAGGGCCGCTGTTACGGGTTCTGTCATTAGAAGGCATGCTTGGTTAAAGGAACAGAATCTGCAGGATCATGTTAAAGCAAAATTATTGGATGCTCCATTGCAGCATGATACTTTGTTTGGTGTTAAGGCAGAAGAGGTGTTGAAGAAAATGGAGGATAAAGCGAAATCCATGCAGACAGTTAAGGATGTCCTACAGGTACAGCCACCCAGATTTAGCAGGAACTGGCCTACAAATAATTGGTCCTTTCCAGTGTCAGACAGGCCACAAAGAGGCAGATAAAGACACCCCAGAGGCAGATCCCAGCCCCAAGGCTCATACAGGCCTAAACAATGGGGTGCTCCTACCTCCAAAAGCGGGGAAGACAAATCACAACCATACAGGAAACAGTCCCAATGACTTTCCCCTGCCAGAACCAAGCACTTATCTTTTGGCAGCCCCCTTAGGGGGAAAACTAGCACTTTTTTCACCAAATTGGCACATGATTACCCAGGACAAATGGGTCTTGAACATAGTGTCTCAAGGCTACAGATTCCACTTTCACACCCTGCCAAGGGCAAAAGGTATGCCAGACCTGCCACACAGTCAATGGGCAGAGGCACAAAAACAAGTTTCATCCCTCTTGGACATGAGGGCCATTCAGCAAGTACCACAACAAGAGCAGGGGCAAGGATTTTACTCAAGACTTTTCATGGTGCCCAGAAAGGACAAAGCCTGGAGACCAATACTGGACCTGTCTTTTCTAAACACTTTTCTGGATGTTCCAAAATTCAAAATGTTGACTCTGCAGCAGCTACTGCCCATGTTGGGCAAGAAGGCTTGGCTCGTAACTTTGGACCTAAAAGAGGCATACCTGCATTTCCCAATCAGACAGTCTTGCAGAAGATACCTCAGATTCATAGCTGGCTTAATGCACTACCAATTCTCTGCACTGCCCTTTGGCTTATCTACTACGCCCAGGGTCTTCACAAAATGCCTGGCACAAGTAATTGCATTTTGCAGACTAAGAGGAATTCAAATATATCCTTACTTGGATGACTGCCTTATTCAAGCAGAGAACAAAGACATTCTACTAAAGTATCTGGCTTTTGTGAAAAGATTACTAATTTGCCTAGGGTACACAGTAAACGACAAGAAATCAAAACTAATACCCTCTCAAGAGATAATATTCCTGGGTGCAAGCTTAAATACAACTGCCCAGATGGCTTATGACATGCCAGACAAACAAAGGCAACTGACTTCTTACTTCAAAATGTTGGCAACAAAGTCCCAGTTATCTGCAAGAAAAATTCTGCAGGCTTTGGGCTTCATGGCATCCTACATTCTACTAATTCCATATGCCAGACTGCATATGAGGAAACTACAATGGTATCTAAAAAGTGTTTGGAATCAACATTGCCACAGCCTGGAAACATTAATTACCCTCATTCCCTGCCTGCAACAGGAGTTTCGATGGTGGGCACAGGCCTGTCACCACAAGGGACAGCCATTCACTTTACCTACAGCCAGACAGACACTTACAACGGATGCATCAGATTATGCCTGGGGGGCCCACATGGCAGGAAAATGTATTCAGGGCACATGGCCCGCAAACCAGATGCATCTTCATATCAATCAAAAAGAGATGCTAGCTGTTCAGAATGCCCTGACAGCTTTCAAGGATCTACTTCATCCAGGACAACTACTGATAAAGAAGGACAATACTACAGTCATGTGGTACATAAACAAGCAGGGAGGCACACATTCCTACCCCTCTGCAGACAAGCCATGACTTTGTGGGACACAGCATTGACTTATCAATTTCACCTGCAAGCTCAATTCCTGCCAGGAAAAATAAATACTCTGGCAAACGACCTAAGCAGAAACCTCATAGATCCCCACGAGTGGAAACTGGATCCACAAGTCTTCAGCATGATAACAAGGAAATGGGGATGCCCAGACATAGATCTATTTGCCTCCCCTCACAACTGCCAACTACAGAGATTTTGCACAAGGATTTATCACAAGCAAGCATGGAAAGTGGCTGCCCTATCCTTCAGCTGGAAAAACCTGACAGTATATGCCTTTCCTCCACTGCCTGTCCTCACCAAGGTACTCCTAAAGGTCAGACAAGAGAAGCCAAAAATGATACTGATTGCCCCAGACTGGCCATGCCAGCACTGGTACCCAATCCTAAAGAACTTGTCTCAAGGTCCAGCCTGGACATTGCCTCAAACTTCTCACTTACTGACCCAACAAAACAATCAGATCCTGCACAGCCAACTCAAGACCTTAAATCTGGCAGCATGGCGGATAATGTAGCCATTCAGAACACTCCTTTCTTCAAAGCTGTAATGGATGTTATTTTGGAGGCCGGGAGGCCCAGTACCGGAAAATCTTATGCAGAAAAATGGAAGAGATTCTGTGCTTGGAACCAGGAACAAGGAATTGACATGTTTGTACCAAATATTCCTCAGATTTTACAATATTTAACAGAGGTGCTGGACAAAGGCCTATCCTTTTCATCAATTAAGATTCATGCCTCTGCCATTTCAGCCCATTACAATACGGAACCACCTATCTTTTCTCATCCTTTAATAAGGCAGTATCTCAGAGGGGCCAAAAACATAACACCTCCAAGGAGAGCACCAGTACCTGCATGGGACCTCAATTATGTCTTGGAAAAGCTCACACTGCCTCCTTTTGAGCCAGCCTCAACAGCAGATATAAAATTCTTATCCTGGAAAACAGCTCTGCTCCTAGCAATAACCTCTGCAAGACGAGTCTCAGAATTACAGGCACTCATGGCTGTGGAACCCTTTATCATTTTCCATCAAGACAGGGTTTCTCTGAGGACGAGCCCTACTTTTATGCCTAAGGTGGTGTCCAGTGTAGCCCTTAATCAAACCATTCACTTGCCTACCTTGTATCCAAACCCACAGAACAAGGGGGAGAGAGTTCTGCATTCTTTGGACATACACAGACAGCTACGCTTCTACTTGGACAGAACTAAAGCTTTCAGAAAGACTGAGCAACTTTTAGTGGCAGATGCTGCAGGATCACAAGGAAAGGCTATCTCAAAACAGACTATTTTAAAATGGATAGGCTATTGCATTCTTTTCTGCTACTCACAGCATGGCAAATCAATGCCTAAGGGCATTAGGCCACATTCTACCAGAGCAGCAGCCACTTCAGCAGCCTTCCTCAGAGGAGTACCAACCAAAGACATCTTAGAGGCTGCAACTTGGAGTTCAGTGCACACTTTTACAAAGCACTACCACTTACCTCTCTACTCTAAATCCAGAGCAGGCTTTGCCACTGCAGTTCTGCAGGGTCTCATAGCCTCTCTTAATCCTGTTTAGCCCAGCCACCCATCCTCAGCTTTGGGATTCAACCCAAGAGTAATGACTGCAACAGTGAAACACGATGAACATAGTACAGTTGTGTACCTACCATAAATGTAGATGTTCGAGTGTATTCACTGTTGCAGTCCAGGTTACACTCCCACCATCCCCCTTTCATTTGCTAGGTCTTATCTGTACTTCTCTATTCTATACAATCTATGTGGTATATTTGCTTGTAGATGAAGGAAATGTTTACTTTAGTGCATGCATGTTTATTGGCATAATCTATTTAGCCTACCCTTTTGGGGGCACCTGACATCTGGGCAAGAAAAACTGAAGAAAATGGCATTGGCTGCATCTTTTATACCCCTGGTGCACTGACGTCGGGGAAGAGGCGACAGCAACTGACGCCCGACCAAGACTTTGGAATTCAGGCCAACTGCGGGTAGCCTGCCAGCAGGATAACCCAAGAGTAATGACTGCAACAGTGAATACACTCGAACATCTACATTTATGGTAGGCACACAACTGTACTTTACTTGTATTACTGTACACCACCTGCATGCACTTGTATAACTTTATGATAATAGAAATCCAACCAAAGGCACCATAAGGCAGAGTATCTAAAATAAAATACTTTAGTAAAATAAAAACATAAACACTCTTAAGTGCTTCATCAGACCATAAAAACAATCACAAAAACGCAACCATATATAACACCATCAATTAATAGATCAATCCAATTAAACTGTTTAATGATGTAAGCTTCTACATTTCAAGTAGGGTTTTAAAGAGACCTTCCCATTAATACCTGCTGACTTATGCGTGTAGGTTTATAATCCAGTGCAACTCCCTCAGCTCAGTAAGGTTCCTCAAGTCATCCCCCCCCTTCATTCTCACAAACCACATCTATGGCTCTAAAAAGAAAGGTATGAACAGCACCCTTCTCTAAAGTATGTTTAGCTATCGCACTTCTGATGTCACCCGTACTAGTATTATAGAGAATGCTGTCTTATTCTTTCAAATAAGGTGTGATTACTCTTCCCCACATAGAAACAATTGCATTCCATGCAAGTAGCAAGATAAATTAGATTACAGGTGCGGCAATCTGCTGAAACATTAAACCTGTAAATATGGCCAGTACATGGATGAACAAGAGAGTCACTGAGCTCTATAAATTGGCACAAATTTTACCTAAGGCATTTCCTCATACCTTGTTGTACAACAGGCCCTTGAAGCCTGGTGCGTCCTATAGCATAACTGTCTCTTTAAGGACTTTTTATTCTTATATCTAAACAAAGATATATTGCCAACAATATCCCCTATGGTTACATGAGTTTGCAAGATGGACCAGTTGCGCCTAATGGCACTACGTATAGCTTCTACATCACTGGTAAAATGTAAGCTAATCGGGAGAGTTGTTTCCAGAGGTTATTTTATATTCTTTCTATACACTCCAAGTAAAAAATCAAAGATCCCTTCCCAACATTCCACCCCATCAGCAATGGGAATTAGTAGTGGAAATAAGAAAACAGATTCTAAACCAGGTCATCCAAGAGGTCGTACCAGACCAAAGAGGATCTGAGGTCTACTCTAGATTCTTTTTAGTGCCAAAGAAATACAAGGGACCTCAACACCATTCTGGACCTCAGCAAGCTGAATCTTTATGTGAAACAGACCAAATTCTCAATGGCAACAGCACAGTTCATTCTTCCTCTCCCTAGAAAGGATGTAAAGATAGCAAGGCATTCCAGGAGGTTCCCGCGTGTCTGGCTGGGAGCCAGTCATTACCAGTTTCAAGTACTGCCCTTTGGTTTCACCACAGCTTCCCAGATGTTCACCAAGTGTTTGGCAGTGTTGGCATCCATGGTCAGGCTGCAGGGATTCTGGGTCTTTCCTTACCTGGACAACAGGCTCATAATGGAGTATCACTATTCAGTGACAGGCACTACTTACTACATCAGTGTCTTATCCTTGGGAATAACTGTGAACTACGAGTCAGGTTTGGAAACAGTACTCATCCTAAAATTCATCAGTTGCTATCTAGATGCCATCAACCAAATTGCCTTCCTCAAGACTAACACCTCTGCAGATTCAAGTCAGCCAAGTCCTAAATTTTCTGAAGCCACCAGCTTACTTAAATATTCAGCTCCTTGGCGTGATGGTTGCTTCTATTTGTCTTATGCCGCTGACAAGGCTGTTCATGACAGCTCCTTATTGTGCCTTGTCAGTCCAGTGGTCAGTCTGTTCTAACCCTGTTGACCTCCTCATTTGACTTAACAACATACTTCGCCACCACATTGCTTGGTGGCAAGGGTCTCACAAGGTTCCAGCAGGTCTTTTGTTTGTTTTTCCTTAGCCAAAGCATACTCTTGACCTCTTACTTCAACATGTCTGGATAACAACATATTTTTACATGATCCTGTTAAAAAATCACAACATTACTTCAACATTTGGATTTGTGTCAACTTGCATTTTCTGAAGCAGTGGTGTGTGTATGTGTGACTGCATGAGAGAGATCGACCACTGGTTGTAGTAGTAAAGAGGTTTACATTCCTCTCAACATTGTAGCTAAAGAAACATGATAAAATAAAGGGAGAACAAAGTCTCAAAATTAGGAACAGATTTAATTATTGCTCTTATAAAAGTTGCTTAAATAACAGGATTTATGTTAGAATTAATTTTCTGAATGAAAAAAAGTCTGAAACTCAAATTTATGCCATCATTTAGAGACATCAATCTCCAATAAATGGCAACAAACCAAATGTTTTAGGAGAAAGGAACCAAAAAACTCAAGTAAATGCCTGGACATTTTTTTAAAGTGTTATGTTTAACATATAAAATGCTTCCTGCAACACCATTAACATATACTACAGCAAGTCTGAAACATTAGACAGCAAGTCTGAAAATTTATATCAAAAATATATAAAAAATATAGTACCTAAAAAAAAGCAAGTAAAACACATTTTTACAGAAAGGCCATTCTCTAAGTGCAATAATGCCCTCCAGGGAATGTGTTAATGTTAACACACACCTTGTCAGGCATTTTTGCTTGCTTATCTGTAGCCTTCTTAATGCAGTCCATTGACAAGTTAACTTCCTTAGCATTCTCTTCAGCAACCACTCTACCTGGCAGACTATATGTGTCTGAGTTCTAATAATTCTGCTGTATATAAGAAGTGTGAATAGTTTTTGGCAGACCTGTTGAGCATTGATAGGTTTTATGTACATAAATGGTTTTTGTAATCTTGAATGCAGTTAATGAACCAGCATAGGAATATAAGAAATGTGTCATTAATTCCTATGATGACGATGTATGGCTAATTGTTGTGAAGTCTGATGTTCTTCATCTCACATTGCTGCAGTCCTTACACTTGGGTAGTCCGCTGTCCTCGGTCGGCCCGAATATCAAAGTATTAGGCTGACGTCGGTCAAGGCGCATAAGACTGACATCAGGTCGTCAGGGTACAAATGCGCATGACCGACGTCATATCCTCAGTCTTTTTTGCCGCATGGTCCGATGCAGAAGCAGCGTTGCAAGTGCCGTTCGGCGTTCTGAAATTTTTCGAAGTCGGAGTTTCAGACCGAGTCAAAGTTGGCTAAGTACCCGTTGGGAATATTTTAGTTTTTCTTGCCTCAGTGGTTTACCGGATGTCAGAAAAAGTGAATAACTGTATTTCTTGTGGGAAACAGATACCACATAGAGATTACCATACTTTGTGTCTTCCTCGTTTGGGGCCTGAGCACGAGCTTGTTGGGTGTCGCTTCTGTGCTAGGTTCAATAAGCGCACTATTAAGCGAAGGTTAGATTGTGCCAGGTTGGTCTTCGGGAAGCGGTGCAATTATAAGATGCCGTCGGATGCTCCGGCGCTTCGAAGAAGCGCAAAGACAAAGCAGCTAAACCCAGGCAGGAAGAGTCGTCCGTGTTCTTTAGGCGTCAGTGGAACCGGTGGTTCCACAGGAACTTCTCTGGAGTCCCAGGGAGAGACTTTGATTTTGCAGGATGTGGCCTCTCAGGAGGCAGGTCAGGCTGAAGGGGCTTCTCAGGTTACTGTACTCCCCTCCATTCCTAGGGTGGTTAGGCCCTCTCCTTCTGTTCCCAAGGCTTCTCCCAGAGGCAGGCCAGGTTTAACTTCTGTTGGTGTCACTCCTAGTTCTTCAGGATCTGTGCCCAAGAAGCACATGCTTAAAATGGCAGAAGATTTAATTACTTTGATTAGAGGTTTTTTGCCCCCTCCTGATAAGAGGCCTAGGGTGGAACCAGAGTTGGGGAGTTTTGAGCAGGCTTCAGATATTTCAGAGTCTTGACTGAAGACTTGCAGGAGTACTCTCCTTATTCAGATTCTGATGCAGATGATTCGACTCCTTCTGCTTCTCCTCCAGAGGATTTTTCTTTTTCAGAGACTCTTCATTCCATGAGGGAACATTTTAAGTGGGAAGGTCAGGACTTCTCTGATTCCAGGAAAAGGCTTAGGGAATTTTGCTTTTACCCCAACATAGGCCTTTGGCTATACCACCTGTTCTGGATGTTGTGGAAGATGTGTTTGCAGAGGCTTCACTTAATCCTGATTCTTTGCCTCCTGCTCCTGTTAAACCGGATAGGTATTACAGGGTACCTGAGGCTCATAAATATCTTTATAAGAGTCCTAGGGCGGACCCAGAAACTGTTAGTCAGGGACCTAAGGGTGTCAAGGCCTCTGTTGTAAAAATCCGGTTCCTCCAGATAAAGAGGCCAGAGCTTTGGATAGATGGGGAAAGAAAGTCTATACTTCTTCCACCTTAGCTATGAGGGCTTTGAATTGCCAGTTTCACATGTTGAAATATCAAAACTATCTTCTTTCTCAATTGAAGTCTAAGGTGGATGCTCTGGTGGAAGGCATTGAGTGTAAAGAATTACAAGATTTGGTACATGTCTCTGAACAGGTGGGTAAGCATTCTTTACTATGTGGTTTTGATGCTGTACAAGCCTCGTCTAGGGTGGCTGCCACTGGGTCAGTTCTTCGCAGGCACGCCTGGCTGAGGGATCAGAATTTATCTGACCATGTTAAGACAAGGATTTTGGATGCTCCTTTACAGTCTGATGTGTTGTTTGGTTCACCTGTGGAGTCAGTCTTAAAGAAAATGGAAGATAAGGCTAAGTCTATGCAGGCTGTTAAAGATTTTTTGCAAGTCCAGCCTCAGTTTAGTAGGAATTAGCCTGCTAAGGGGTGGTCGTACCCTTCTTATGATTCACAGTCTAGGGGTAGATCTAGACGTGGTAGGGGCAGAGGTCAGAGCTCCTTCAGACCTAGAACAGGGAGTTCTCTTGCACAATCTTCAGGTGAGGGCAGGGGCCAGTCCTTTCGTAAACAGGCCCAATGACCTACCTTTTCAGCTGCCAGATCTTTCTTGCCTGGCAGCACCTTTGGGAGGAAGGTTGGCACTCTTCAAGGAAAACTGGAGTTTGATTACCCAAGACAGATGGGTATTGGATATCATACACCAAGGTTACAGGTTTTATTTCCATACCTTGCCTCCTTTCAAAGGCATGCGGACATTCCTCCTCAGCAAAGACTAGAGGCTCACAAACAAATTTCTCTGCTGCTCCAAATAGGGGCCATACAACCGGTCCCTCTGCCAGAAGTGGGCCTAGGATTTTATTCTCGCCTGTTCCTAGTACCGAAGAAGGGGAACACGTGGAGACCAATTTTGGATTTATCTATCCTCAACACTTATCTGGACATTCCCAAGTTCAAAATGTTGACGTTACAACAGCTTTTACCTCTGCTGGGCAAAGATCACTGGATGGTGACTCTGGATCTCAAGGAGGCTTACCTTCATGTTCCTATCAGGCTAAGTTGCAGGAAGTATCTGCGTTTTCGGGCTGGGACTTCTCATTATCAGTTCTCTGCATTGCCCTTTGGCTTATCTACTGCGCCCAGAGTGTTCACGAAGGTTCTGGCTCCAGTGATAGCTTTCTTCAGGCTAAGAGGAATACAGATCTATCCTTATTTGGACGATTGCCTGATTCTGGCCAAGGAAAGGACGAACAACTTCATCATTTACAATATGTGATAGCAGTGCTAAGATGCCTGGGGTATTCTGTGAACGAAATAAAGTCCAGTCTAGTACCCTCTCAGGACATGTGCTTTCTGGGTGTGAGACTGAATACAGCATCCCAGATGGCCTTTTTGACCCCGGACAAACAACAGAATCTTTTGCTTTACTTCCATCAATTGTCTCATCAGTCCAGGCTGACTGCAGGGACAGTCCTTCAAGCCTTGGGGTTCATGGCATCTTGTATTCTGGTGCTTCCCAATGCCAAACTGCATATGAGGAAGCTACAATGGTATCTCAAAAATGTATGGACTCAGCACTGCCAAGATATGGACACTGTCATTCAGATTATACCTTGCATTCAAAAGGAATTTTTGTGGTGGGCTCAGGAATGTCACCTAAACAAGGGACTCTCTGTGACCCGGCCAGAGAGTCAGATTCTTACGACAGATGCCTCAGACAAAGCTTGGGGAGCTCATCTAAGCGGAAAGTGGGTACAAGACACGTGGCCTGCCAGACTTCAACATCTACATATCAACTTGAAGGAGATGTTAGCAGTCCAATTTGCATTAATAGCTTTCAAGGATTTACTTCTTCCAGGGCAGGTGTTGGTTCTAACAGACAACACAACTATCATGTGGTACATCAACAAGCAAGGGGGAACACATTCTTATCCTCTATGCAGACAAGCAATGATTTTGTGGGAGACTGCTCTCAGTTTACAGCTGAATCTTCAGGCAAGGTTTCTGCCGGAGCACAGAACTCCTTAGCAGATGTGTTGAGCAGACAAATTATGGATCCCCACAGTGGAAATTGGATCCTCATGTATTTCAGAAATTGACAGTGTTATGGGGAACTCCAGACATAGATCTGTTCGCTTCTCCACAAAACTACCAGCTGCCAAAGTTTTGCACAAAAAGGTTTCATCCCACAGCCTGGAAAGTGGATGCTCTTTCCTTCAATTGGAGCAATCTTCATGTGTATGCCTTTCCACCTCTGCCTCTCCTTCCAAAGGTACTCCTGAAGGTCAGACAGGACAAGCCAAGGATGATTTTAATAGCTCCAGATTGGCCTCGACAGCACTGGTACCCATTACTGAGAAGTCTGGGAGCCTCCATGGCCTTTACCTTCGATTCCACACCTGCTGTCTCAGGAGAACAGTCATTTACTCAATGTCAAACTTCACTCTCTTCACCTAACAGCCTGACATATTCTGTTTTAAACCCTGGAGGGTCTCAGCTTCCACAGCAAGTTTTGAATGTTATTTTGGAGGCCAGAAGGCCTAGTACAAGGAAAGTGTGCAGATAAATGGAAGAGATTTTTATTTTGGAGTACAGCAAAGGAATTTGATGTTTCTAAGCCTAATTTAAGTGTGGCTCTTCAATATCTTACTGAGTTACCGGACAAAGGTTTGTCCTTCTCTTCTATCAAGGTTCATGCTGCAGCAATTTCTGCTCACTATGACTGTGACCCACCATTGTTTTCTCATGCTTTGTTTAAGCAATTCCTTAGAGGGGCAAAGAATATAAGACCCCCACGGAGAGCTCCTACTCCTGCTTGGGATCTCAATTTTGTGTTGGAGAAACTCACTCTACAACCTTTTGAGCCTGCAGCTACTGCTGAGTTGAAATATTTATCATGGAAGACTGCTTTTTTGTTGGCCATTACCTCTGCAAGAAGGGTTTCTGAATTACAGGCCCTTATGGCGGTTGAGCCTTTCTTAATTTTCCATAAGGATAGGGTATCTTTGCGTACTAATCATTCTTTTATGCCTAAAGTGGTTTCTAGTGTGGCTTTAAACCAAACTATTCATTTGCCTACTTTTTATGCAAACCCCCGATTTTGCACACTTTGGATATACACAGGCAGTTGCGATATTATTTGAGCAGAACTAAAGGGTTCAGGCAGTCTCAGCAGTTATTTGTTTCATTTGCTTTGGGTTCTCAGGGCAAGCCTGTGTCAAAACAAACTATTTCTAAGTGGATTGGGTTTTGTATTGCTTTCTGTTATTCCCATCATGGTAAGGAGATTCCAGCTGGGATTAGGCCTCATTCCACTAGGGCTACTGCCACTTCTACAGCTTTTTAAGGGGTGGCAACTAAAGATATTTTGGAGGCAGCTACTTGGAGTTCAGTGCATACTTTCTCTAAGCATTACCACCTTCCACTTTACTCTAAATCTAGGGCTGGTTTTGCCACTGCAATTTTACAGGGCATTTTGGCGGCTCCTACTGCCTTATAGTTTTGCCATCCTCCCTTACCTCTGCTTTGGGATTCTACCCAAGTGTAAGGACTGCAGCAATGTGAGATGAAGAACATAGTACAGTTTTGTACCTACCATAAATGTAGATGTTCAAGATCCACATTGCTGCAGTCCATACCCTCCCTCCTTCCCCTCTGTAGTTAGAGGCGGTTGTGTGGGTTGGGGTTGTACATATTGTGGATATTGTATATATTGTACATATGATTAATACTAGGGTGGGTGGTTGTTGTTTGCTGTCTTTTGGTTGTGACCTTTCTTTTTAGGGTCTTCTGACATCTGGGGCAAGAAAAGACTGAGGATATGACGTCGGTCATGCGCATTTGTACCCTGACGACCTGATGTCAGTCTTATGCGCCTTGACCGACGTCAGCCTAATACTTTGATATTCGGGCCGACCGAGGACAGCGGACTACCCAAGTGTAAGGACTGCAGCAATGTGGATCTTCGAACATCTACATTTATGGTAGGTACAAAACTGTACTTTTTGACTGCTGGTGATTCATTTGTTATTAGCTAACCCCCTCAAAAGGACGTATTATTGAAAATTACCTTCCAACAAATGTCATGTTTCCAAATCTCACTGATAGATGGCGGTGTTTTTCTCATTACAACCACTTACCAATCCACTCTTTGTCTGAGAAGGCTCGCCTCTTAACAATGTAATCTCTTCTTCTTACAGTAGCTTTCGAACTCCTTTTCCCCTTGATTTTGTATTCTCCTGCTAAATAGTCATAGAGAATTTCATTTCTGTTTATTGCGGTAACTGCTTTGAAATCAGGTTCCTATCAGCAGACCGAAGACGCATGTTTTCGAATGCGTCTTGGTCGAACTGACAAAATCGAAACGGCATCCGCTTGGCCGCTTCGGTACTTTGCCATTTTCGGCACTGTAGTGCGGTCTCGGAGTTGGTATATTTAAGTAGGGTGGTGTGGGGGGCACAACCCCCCCACTTAATCTCATGTTTTAATGTGCTTACTTTTTTTTTTTTTTTTTTTGTTAGAACAGCGATTTTTTTCCCTTGGAAAAAAATCACTGTTCTGACAGTTCGGTTTTGTAAGCTTTCGCTTACATGGGGTCGATTAATCAACATTTGCTTACCTAAGCGTTCAGTGATCTAATATAGACCTTTTGAGATCTTACTGCTGTAACCATTTGCCCTGTTATGCATTATGTCTGTTATTTGCAATATTTCATCATGGGCTAATCCTGCAGTTGATCATGTTTCATCAGTGCTCTACCCCAGTAAACAAGCTTAAATAAGAAAGCAAACAAATGTAACTGTTCATTTTGTCAGAAACAGAGGATTACAAGAGAGTCGCCAGTCATGACCTGCTTATTATTTGTTTGTGACGTGGATGCCAAGAAATTCACCTTTCGACTGAGTCAAGAACACATAGTTTTGGGTTATGATTGGAGTCCTGATCATAATTTTTTTGTAGTGAATGAAGCGTTATGTACTACAAGTGCTACAAGTTGCAGAGATAAAAAAGCAGTAAGTGTTTTGCCGACTTTCAAAGCCATGAAGCAGTTAGCAGGTGCTGTCAGAAAGACAATGCAACACAGTCTCTTTATGTTTCAGAGATGAAGCAGCTTACACTCACTTTGCCATGCCTCTCAACTGCCCAGATTTTCTCAGAATATTCAGATTTTTGCCTCAAACGTTTGGTCTGTTCCTCATAGAATCTATGTTTTTCTGACATCACTCAGGATTGCTGTCACTAAATAATGACATACATTTGAGTTTCAGACCTCATTTCCTTCGGAAAATGCAGGCTAACACAAACCCTGTTATTCTAGCAACTTTCTAAATTTATGAGCAAGTCAGGGATACATTACCAGCACAGACAGCAGGCAGAAACAAATCTGTTTTTTATTCTGCCACTGTTGTTTGCTGGCCAGTACTGGCAGATTTGACTGCCTAGTGTAGGACCCAGCCTGAAAAAGTTAGGCATGAGGTGCTTATCATTTGTAAGACTGAGTCTCGCACTATAGAAGTGCTTAACTGATTTGTCTCTTTCCAGATTTTGGAGCATAATCACAGCTCTCAGTGCAGTACATAAACCTTAAAACCCAGCCCATCTTTTCTGCAGAGTTGCAAGTTGAGTTCCCTTGTCAGTACTCCTTAATTGGCAGAGTTACAAGTTGGATAGAGTCGCCTTGTCTGTACTCTTTAATTGGCAGAATTACAAGTTGGTTTGAGTTGCCTTGTCAGAACTCCTTAATTGGCAGAGGTGCAAGTTAGGTAGAGTTGCCTTGTCTGTACTCCTTAACTGGCAGAGTTACAAGTTAGGTAGAGTTTCCTTGTCAGTACTCCTTAATTGGGAGAGTTGCAAGTTAGGTAGAGTTGCCTTGTCTGTACTTCTTAACTGGCAGAGTTACAAGTTAGGTAGAGTTTCCTTGTCAGCACTCCTTAATTGGGAGAGTTGCAAGTTAGGTAGAGTTGCCTTGTCTGTACTCCTTAACTGGCAGTTACAAGTTAGGTAGAGTTGCCTTGTCAGCACTCCTTAATTGGGAGAGTTGCAAGTTAGGTAGAGTTGCCTTGTCTGTACTCCTTAACTGGCAGAGTTACAAGTTAGGTAGAGTTGCCTTGTCTGTACTCCTTAATTGTCAGAGTTGCAAGTTAGGTTGAGTTGCCTTGTCAGTACTTCTTACTTAATTGGAAAAGAAGTACAGTGAATGAAAGTTTATTATTGAAGTATTTTGCTCTTATCCTCGGAAAATAGACATAATTGCTCCAGTTCCTAATTGTAGTGTACATTTTTACTTTACCCTGAAGAGTCTAAATCCTTGTGCCTTTCTCCTGTTATACTAAATCTAAAAATTTGTTGGAAATAAAGATCGTATCTGTTAAAGAGAAAATGTTGTGCTTCAAATATACGATCTGATGTCAGTTTTCATTCTGTCCTCAACTAATGGGTTTGGATCTGATCCCCCCGGTCCAACTCGGCCATTGCTAAAGCTTGTGGCAACCAAAAATTCTCGAGCATCTCGCTTACCCATAGTGCAGCAACCCCAGATAGCTTAGATCTCGTTTGCTGCTTCAAGCAAAAGACATGGTCTTCTGTCTCTTTCAAGCGTTGGTTTCTATTTTTTCTTGAAAAACATTTTTTTTAGTGTTCCTTACCTTTATTTATAAATTTCCTGCTGTTACTCTGTCTGTCATACAATTTCTTCTGTACCTCTTAAATACTATTTTAGTATCTTCCTTCCCTCGTTGATGCTGCCATAGTTTAGTTACCATTGTTGGAATTTCTCTCCCTTTTTCTTTTTCTCATATTTCCTTACTTAATTTTTTTTTCTTTTCTGTCTTAGGATTTTGTTAACTGTGCAGATAAACCATCAGGTTTTAAAAAATGTTTGAAGTGTGGGCACAAGCTGATAATTTCTGCTGCCCACCCACTTTGTGTCTACTATTTGGGTCTCCTCCATTTACAAGAGGATTGTTCAATTTGTTATGGTTTTAAACCTCGTGCGTTGGTGGAATGCAAAAATAAGCTTATCCTAAAAGGTCTTCTTCCTTTGGGGAATCTATATCAGAGGGTTGTTCTTCCTCCTCAGCTTTGGACTCCTCGAGGAAGAGATCTCATAAGGACCCGGTCTCAGTCCCAGATCCAAAAAAGGTAAAACTTCAAGATTCTGCTTAAGAAGAATTATCGGATTCGACACCTCCTCAGTCGGATCCAGTTAAGTCAAAGCCCTTGGATCCAACTTTGTCTGAGAAGATGCTATCTGAAGCTGACCTTCAGACAACCAGATTTCTACCTAGAACTAGGTACTCTCCATTGATGGATCCGGTTCCTGACAGGCTACCTTCTCCGTTCCTAGAAATACCCAGGTCTCAATCAATATACTCCACTTGCTCTTCCAAAAGCCTTACAGAAGATGTGGAGAGACTTGTGAAGAAGATTCTCTTGGCTACCACTGTCATTTGTACTTGTAGATTTTACCACCTAGCATGGGACCTGATCTTAATAACTTTAGCAGGGGGTGCTTAGCATTTGTTAAGGTTGGGTCTCACTCAACTTTAGTGCTTAACTGATTTGTCTTTTTCCAAATATCGGAGCATAATCAGCATGCTTCATGCACTAGTAGACCTTTTCTTCTGAATGGAAGGTTCTCTTGTGTGCTAATCACAATTCTTAATTTGTTAGACTGTATTCAGAGTGTGAGTAGGCTCTTAAGACCCTGCAGCTAGAGCTGTCAGTCACAGGTAAACCCTGGCAACTTTTAATGAGTTTGAGCATTTATAACGTATTCGCTAGACTCCATGAAAGGCATGCATATGGTATTGCCCTAATGTTTGTAAATCAAGAATATGTTTTTAACACAGACATGCATGCATTCCCATTAGTTGTATAAGTAGAAAGGCTTGAAATTTAGATTACTTTACTATGCTGGTTTTAAGATTTTTTTGAATATTTGTCAAAAAAGAAACACATTTAGTACTCCTGAAGAAGCGTTCAATTGCTTAAACAAGTAACTAATAAATATGTAACAAACTGAACTTAATGTTTCCTTTCAGAAGCAGTATTGTTTTGCATTTTTTGGGGCTCTGGTTATTTTTGTGCAAGGAAATCACCTTGACACAAAAGGTAGTTTTACTTCAAAATAAGTAGAGACCCCCTGATAAAACAGCAATATTAATTAACAGTGAACCATAGCAGTTAAGCCACTAGCAGAGTTTTTGTTTCTGCATACAACACCAGTGACCAGGGCTCTGTTTTGAGTCGTGGCTGCATGATGGTCATGTGTAGGGGTGGAGGTAGGATTAGGAATCTATTACATCTCTTTCTTTGGTGGGGGGCAGGTGTTCAGTTGCAATGCTGTTGGCTTCTATTTAAGGCGTGGTGTAAAAATATGGGATTCGCAGATTGGAGGAACAAGGTAGCAATGATGTAAGCTGTTTAGGCAGAAAACAGAAAAATGAGTAAGTGTTATGGTTAATTAAAGAATGCAAGTAAGATGGATGCTAACCCTAACTGTACCACTTCTAATCCCAACCCTACAAAAAGAACACTATGAAAAGCCCTTTCCCTAACAGACCCACACTACCCAGACATTACCCACATGTACAACACTAAATTTATTGTATTACCTAGCCCTTGCTCTGACACTAACCCACATACACTCCTAGCCTTAATGCTGAAGCTTTAAGTAAATCCAAAACTTTCAGCATTAGTTAAGAGCCCCTCTTACCTGCATGCAAGCAAACTTTACAAACCATGCAGAAATGTCAGTCTTCACATCATCAACATTTCTTGCACTTTCAACAAAATCACATACACCAGTCCACTTTGTTGAGATCACATGGTCCAACAAAGTGAACTATTATCAAAAAGTTTAGGTTTGGATTTGCTTCCTGGTCCCTAGAACAGGTCAAAGCAGGAAGGGGCCGAGTGACTGAGAGCAGCTGCATTGGAACATATGTTTACATGTAGAGAGTCACCAGCAGGAAAGGAGGGAGAAGGAGACCATCTAGGGGGCCCATGTTATGATTTAAGTAAGAGGCAAGTTGATTTTTACTAGTGAAATATATTTTAATAGTCTGGACTAAACATGGAATATTTTGACACTTTTTGTTCAGACGATCTCTTAGTGGGGTGCTGTTGAAATATCTTATATGTAGTATGTATTCAAAGCCTCATCAAATGTTTACTGAATGTGGAGATGCTTGCAATAAGTGCAGATATCTGGTTAAATAGTGCAAGGTTGTTAAAGTACAAAAGCTATGTTAGGAAGATGTCAGATTTTAGTGCTAAGGTCAGAGCAGTCATTAACTGCTATACTTGAGCGTAGCCAAAAGGCCAAGAAGTGATCTACTACTAGTGTTATGTATAGTGATACAGTATCAGGAGCCGGGTTATGCAAAAATGCAATAATACAGAACTGTAGTTGTACTTAGTCAGATGAACTGGAGCTGAGATTATGATATTGCTGAAAATGTAGTCTGGGATTCTGACAGTGAATTAACTAATATGCTTAAAGGTGAAGTTATTAATAGTGGAGGTAATTTGAATATGAGCACCTCTCTGTCTCTTGCTGTTACAGACAGTCTGCATGAGACGTATGCCAGAATGGGGCAAAGTTAGTGTAAGTAATGTGGGTGAGGACAGAGGTGGGGGAGTTGAATTACAATAATCAGTAACAGAATAATAGCTCAGGGGGATAGTGAGATCTTTAGACACAGATTTTTATATGGACAATTTGCATAGTAATGGTGACAAAGTAAAAGCTGAGGAGGCTGTGAAGTTACTTGAGGGACTTGAGACCTTCCTCCAAACTCTGTTATACCCAACAGCAACTGACCGTCAAGAGGAAGAATGTAGAAGTTTGGACAAAACTAGATTGTTTGTTCCCTTAAGAGTATGCCATTTGGAGGATATTAAAAAGGGCTCAAAGACGCTGCTAAAAAAAATAAATAAATAAAGTAAGTATTCAGATGTTGTCGTCTTCGGTAGTGACATTGATATTGGCAGGACCCCTAGAGACAAAATATTAGAAAAATTGAAAGTAATTGTAGAAATGTGTTAAGAAAGTGGAGTAAAGATATTCTTTGTAGACATCCTACTAACCTCAAGGTTTGGTAGGATGTACTGAATGTAGCGATGGAGTGAATAACCTGATAAAGTATCTTACGCTTAAAACTGGTAATAGCCAAATCTCATTTGGGAATATACACTAAAAGTTACACTAAGGTGTAACTTGGAGCTTTTGTCCCCGAGCCTCCACTGAAAACAGGTTCTTTTTTGACCCAGATGGACCATCCTGGTAAACAAATGTTACTAAATAATAAATAAAGTAGATAAATAACAAGGATAATAAAGTACTGGTTCAGGATTACTGATGTTACTTAAATCTTTTTTTATAACCTCGTTTTATTATATTATGATTAAACTACATGGCGATTTGCATTTAACTTTTTTTAATAAGAAAACTGACTTATTGGTAACAACACTGCTTGAGCATGATGCAGGCATTGCAGTTGTCATTGAAATTTGATTTAGTTATGTGCTTTTACCCATTAGTTTGGTGGGGTGTGCAGGATATCATAATATTAGAAAAACATAAGCCCAGTGGTAGAATACTGATTTGTGTTAAAAACTGCTGGAGATCTTTTAGTTGATGCAAAATTGTGCTAAAGTTGGTACAATGTCAGTTTAGCTGCTGAATGGTAGCTTAAATTTAGAGAGAGCTGGGTTTTATGGGAATCCATCATCAAACTCTGAGGAGACTAAACAGCTTATGGATCAGTTTACTAGTATTGCTACTTCTAAGTATTGTCTGCATGCAGTGGACTTAAATATTCCAGGAACTGAGTGGGTCTCCTCCTCACAGGCCCTGTAGAGCAACTGATGTTGAAAATACTTAATGTTGCAATGCTAAATCAGCATGTTAAGACTCTGAGTAGCATAAATAATATTTTAGATTTAGTCCGTGCAATAGATTCCATAAATGTAGCTAACGTAAAGCTGACTCTCCCGTTAAGGAACTCTGGTCATCAGGGTGTATTATTTTTCATAAAAGTAAGCTAATTAAAATTGATAATACACTTTGTAAGGGATTCTTATGCAACAAGCTAAATTAAGCCTGAACTGAATTATTGGGGCTGGAAAGGAAAATTTGAGGGTAACTTTTAGAGACAATTTGGGACACTTTTAATGTAAGTTAGATGACTTGATAAGTAGATATGTAACAAAAAAGAAAAGGAGAGAGAGAGAAAAGGTGCAACTATTCCTCCATGGTGAAACATAAAGTTTCTTTGTCCCAAAGTAAATTAAGTGTTGCTGGAAGAAGTTATCGATTGCCAGTCAGAAAGAGGGGTGTTAAAATACAAACAGTCTAAAAATAAATTTAGAAGGTCCTGAGGTGTGAAAAAAGAAACCATGAACATAAGTTGACCGTGAATGTTACAAATAACATAAAAGCATTCTTCAGCTATGTGAGGGAGTACAAGGGTAACATCACAAATTCTGTTATTTAACTGATCAAGAATAGGTGATCAGTGGGTACCAGGGAAGTGGTTGACTTTTGTAAAATCTTTCTTGGAATCATTTTCAGTATGCTCTTTTCCTGTGCCTGCCTTTAATATGGATGTAGATGCCCTTTGTCCACAAATCCACTTTGACAGGGGTCTTGAGGCATTAAATAAAATTAGGAATCACACTGGGCCCCGAAAACTTAAAGTGGGATTTTCTTCAAAACAATGAAGGATGAGGTTTGTTTTCCATTAGTAACATTGCTGTACTAGTCATTACAAGAGGCCTTTGTACCTAACATTTGGTGGCAGGAGTAATCATCATCTATTCTGTTAGTCTTACAAGTTATAGGGAAGTAGTAGGAGAGGGTACTGGTTATGATGTACAGTTTATAAACTGATGCATCACATTATGATGCGGCCAATGAACATGGTTTTACATAGCAAAGATCGTGTGTGACAAATTTAATGACCTTTTATTCAGATGTGGTCACTGCTGGATCTGGTAAGGGCATTTGATTTAGTGCTACACAGGGCAGTTTACTGAGGCACTCATTATCATGCAGCAAAATCTGTCTCAGAGGATTAATAACCAGCTGCAGGATAGAGATCTGTAACCTTAAAGAGAGTGAGCTCTGATCCCTTTGGGGTCATAAGTGGTGAACTTCCTGGAGCTGTTTTTTGGCCTTTCCAGTTTTACACTTTTATGACATCAATGCCTGTAAGCCATAAGTGCTGGATCTTGAAGTCTGCCAGTGAAGCCAAGGTGACCTGTATGGTTACATCTCTAGATCAGAAGGTGTTATAAGACTATATTGGTATTAAGTTTATATGGGTCATAAAAGTCAGATAGTATTCAGCAGCAAGAAATACAAAGTGCATATGAGATTGGATAAAACAGGTTTCCCATGTGCAGTAAATAAATATCATCTCAGTCTACTCAACCTTATGGATTTCAGTGTTACTGTTTCTGACAAATTAGATTGGGATGAAAGTGTAACTTTGGTAGTGAGGACTCTCTTTTGTATATTAAGGTTAACTGTGCGTTCTGTCTCCTCCAAACAGACTATTTTGTTTAAAAGCCTAGTATTACTTGTTGGAATATATGGGGGTGATTTTTATTCTTGTAATACTAAAGATATAGGGAAGTTAGAACATGTTTGGAAATACTTTAGTAAACAGATTCTGGGTGTCAGAAATTTCAGCTATGAAGAACACCTGAAAAAAAATAAAACATATTTATGGTGTTAAGTTCAGGTATAACATGGGAGGCATAATTTGAGCATATAAATGCTCTTTGAACATTTTTCTACAGGCATTGATAAGAATTTGTTTTGTTGACTACCATTATGTTGCTAGAAATAATACGTCACTAGTAGAAGTTAACAGTAATACTAGTTCACTGGAAGGAAACTTATTTCAGTATAGGGTAGGGAGCTGTTGTAACAGATTCCCATATTAGATGGACACCTTAAATAGCTCTGAGAAAAATATTGACCAACGGTTTGGTGACAAGGTTTTTATGCACTTCTAATTTATGGAATAGGGCTTTTGATGTCTTCTTTTTAAGGTCCTTAGCCCATCCTGTATCATTGAAAATGTGCTTAGTTGTTAGTGCTTGAAAGTACTGTCCTAAGGGGAATACAGCTTAAACTGAAATAACTAAAAGCTGGGCAGTCTTTGTAATTCCTTCAGCTTTATGAAGATATTATATATTCATTGTGGATGGTTACAGGATCTCTAAATGCATCACTTAACCTGAAAGACCAGCATCTGAAAAACCAGTTAGAATTGCGATTCCAAGTAAATTAAGTGTTGCATTTATACTGTGCTACAAATAAAAGTTAAATTGCATAATAAATACAATTAGAATTATTGCAGTACATACATGTAATTGGTTATGTAGTGCAGTTATAACACATTGTGAATAGTTTTTTTTTATAAAATTATGAAAAACTCCTGCTGTGTTACTTATGTATGTATTTTGTAATGTTTTGCTATAACTGTGGAGCTTTTTTCCCCGTGCCTGTGCAGAAAATGGGATCAGTCCTATTTGGACTTTCCCAGTAAACAAAGATAGATAGATATGTAAATAAATAAATATTCCATTGTCAAATAAAATAAAGTGTTGATTCAGAATAATGTTAAGACAAAAGACTAGTAGCAAATGATACTTGAATACCCTTCATTTGCAGATGTCATGGGATCTGAAACTCGTGTCAAAATGAACAGGTAGAATCCATATTTGTATTATTATCATAAATCAAAATACTATTTAGTCAGATTTTTATCAACTTCTTTAAGTATGTGGGAAGAGATGGTGTTTTCTGAAAATGTGATAGCCCATCTAACTTTTAGAGGAAATATTTCACTTTGCATACAACTGTGTAAGGGATTTAAGGTTTCAGAAAGCAGACACTTCAACACTGACACATTGACACCAGTGGTAAATAAGACTTGAAATTAATCTTCTTCTTCTTCTTTCGGCTTTTCCTAGTTAGGGGTCGCCACAGTGGATCACCTGTCCGTTCATGATTGGCAGTGGAGTTTTACAGTGTCGAGTTGCCAGCCCGGCGCCCAACCTTCCACAGAAGGCACACATACGCATGCACACACTCATGCCTAGGGCCAAATTTGAGTTTCCAATCCACCTACAGCATGTCTTTGGGATGAGGGAGGAAACTGGAGCACCCAGAGGAAACCCACGCGACCACAGGGAGGACATGCAGACTCCACACAGAAGGCACCCCAGCTGTCGATCGAACCAAAGAACCTCTTGCTGTGAGGCGGCAACCCTAACCGCTGCACCACCGTGGCCGCCCTAAGACTTGAAATTAATCTAACCTGTTAAAATGTTCTTAGTTCCCTTCGGAGCTTTTGCCCAAATTATATTTTTGGCTTACTACTTTGAATATTTTAGTTAACCCGCGGTAGTGGTGCTGCGGTAGCGTTGCCTCACAGCAAGACGTTATCCCGTTTGATTCTCAGCTAGAGTGTCTTCTGTGTGGAGGCATGCGTGAATGGGTGTGCCTTCGTTGAAGGTTGTGCGTCAGGACTGGTAACTCGGCACGTAAAAATCCACTACCAAACATTAGCGGACCGGAGGTCCGCTGTGGTGACCCCTAACCGGGATAAGCTGAAAGACACAGCAACTTTGAATATTTTAGTTCCTGCTCATCAATCATTGACTTGACCGACAAATAAACCCTTTATTCTTTTTCAACCATGCTCCAGACTTGGATAGTTGTGGTGGAAGTCCTTTATTCTGTTCCACCCATATCTCAGACATTGGTGGCTGTGGTGGAAACTCTTCATTCTGTTCCATGCATGTCTCAGACTTTGATAGTTCTGGTAGAAACCCTGTGTTCCGTTCCTGTAATGCTCCTGACTGTGGTAGTTGTGCTGGAAACCCTTTATTCTGTTCCTGTCTTGCATTAGACATGGATAGTTGTGGTAAAAGGCTTTATTCTGTTCCAGGCAGGCCTGCCTTCACCTTTGCAGATTATGGTGGAAACTTTTTAATCTGTTGTAGTCATGCTTCAGAGTTTGATAGCTGTAGTGCAAACCCTTTACTCTGTTCATTTCATGCCACAGGCATAGGTAGTTGTGGTGAAAACAGATTCACTAGAGAATCTTGAAATACTGAAATGTCAAATTTCAGTATCTCGAGACTGTACAGTCGAAAGTCCACATACCCGAAAATCCACAACCGTGAAAACCAAAATCGCGACCACACACGCACACACACCACCACCACACAAACACACATACACCTACCTAACTACACTACAAAAAAACAAAACACACACAAACACAACATAACATACAAACACACCTACCCTACCTATAAGCAAGGGGGCAAGCCCCCTGCACCCTTTATTATGTTGCAGTCATGCCACACACTTTTGTAATTTTTGAGAAACTTTTTATTCTATTCCAGTAATGTCTTGGACATTGATAGTTTTGGTGAAACCCATTTATTCTATTCCAGTCTGCTAGATGTGATAAGGAACCCTTTATTCTGTTCCAGTCTTGTATCAGACAAGGGTAGTTATGGTGGAAGCCCTAATATTTTGTTCCAGTAATGCTTCTGAATTAGTATATTTGGTAATTCTGCTCCAGTCATGCCTCATATAAGGGTAGTTGTGGTGAGAATCTTTTATGCTTTTTCCAGTTGTGCCTCAGATGTGGATCTTTGTGGTTGAAACATTTAATTCTATTCCAGACATGTCTCAGAAGTGGGTGGTTGTGGTGGAACCCTTTATTCTGTTCAAGACTTGCCTCTGACATGTGTAGTTGTGGTGGGAACCCATTATGCTGTTCCAGACATGCCTCAGGTTTTGGTAGTTGTGGTTATCATTAGCTCCAGGAATAGACAGCTTCACATTTATACCACCTTTTTCTGCGAAATAGTACTGTATGACATCCCCATTTTATTGTCATTCCTGACTATGTACTATTGACCATTGTTATTTTTAAACAATTCCTCAAAATAGAATGTATTTCTTTGTTTTGCAATGTCAAAATGTTGTCCTTGTTTCCACACCCATGCCCTTTATTAATTATATAGACTTTTTAAGATATGCTTTTTTTTAACCCTAAATTATTTTGTCACCCATCACTGTACCATCTGTAGTTTTAAATCTCCTTTCCTCCCATATGGGCAGTATTCTAGGTTCAACCCTGTCTGTGACCTATGTTGAAGTAGTCAAACCTTCCTGTTGCCTGTATAACTTCTTATGCATGCAAGTATGTTGCTTACTTTATAAGTATCATGTTACAGAGACTTTAATGTTTCAGGCTTTTCCTGTTTTTTTTTCTTTTGTTTTTCACTTTCCTTATCAGTGTGTTCAGTTCTTGGTGGTGTCATAAGTTGATCTGTAAACATTGTTAGATGGGCGTGGCCAAGATGGCGAGCAATTAACAGCACTGTTTTTTTTTTATCTCTGCTTCATTTTAACATCTCTGACTGGATTTTTATTAAAAAACTCAAACATTTCAAAAATTGATGAATTTATATTTGAACATCTGCTGAAGGAATTAGTACAAAAATAACAAGTTTGAAACTCTTATTTGCTGTATCCTGTCAAGAAAACTAGAAAGAACTAATTGTCTCAGAAAGACCTACTGTAGACCCAGTGTACAAGACAGTACAATGAAAAAAGACCTACAGGCTATAGTAAGTAACATCAGTGACTTATCTGTAAAGATTGATAAATTAGAATGTAAAATGGACAATTTTAAATAGGAATGTAAAAAAAACTAGTTGAAGTGCTGAGTGAATCTCTTAAACAAAAATAGTCACAAATTTTGAGTATAGAAGAGGCAATGTCTAATTTTGATGGAAGATTACTTGAAAATAAGAATAACACTGAATGTCTTCTGACACAAAACTTATTCCGGGAAAAAAATAGAAGACTTAGAGAACAAGAATAACATCAGGATTTACGAGAGTCCTGAAAAAAAGACAAGACAATATGATTCAATTCCTTAATACTTGGCTCCTTAATACTTGGCTGCCTAAAACTTTGAACCTGCCTGAAGCTTTTTCCTTTGGGATCAGAAGGTCACATAGATTACTTTCTAACTCATCTTTAAAAAAATCCCAACTTAACCAAGGTCAGTAACTGTAATATATTTCCTCAAGTCAAGCTAAGGATTTAGTCTTAAAAGCTGCATGGACTAATTATCCAGATAAAATGAAAGAAAATACTATAAGATGGGTCTATATCAAAACTTTGAAGAAGTAAAATGCCGAACGTTAAAACATCGCACCCATAACATCGAATTATGAAAACAGTGAAGCATCGGAACATTGAAATCTTACCTAAGGCAAGATTTTGGTGGGCCGTTCCTTTGCTTCGCTATTTCCTCCACTATGGTGTGAGAGTTACAGACCTTAGGGTTAGGGTGCGGGTTAAGGTAAGTGGATAGTTAGTAATGTATGTATGGTGTAGTGTAGGGTTGGGTTTTAACTGTATGTGTGTGTATTAATTGCTTTGTTTGTGTATAGTTTTGTAGGGTATGTGTGCGATAGTTACGGACCTTAGGGTTAGGATGCGGGTTAAGGTAAGTGGATAGTTAGTAATGTATGTGTGGTTTAGTGTGGGGTTGGGTTTTGTTAACTGTATGTGTGTGGTTTATTTGTTTTGGTGTGCTTGTGTTGTGTGTATGTTTATATTCTGAGCATTCATTGTTTTCAATATTCGAAATTCCAAGTTCGAACGTATGGTGCTCGACATTTTGGAATTTCGAATATATGATATAGACCCGTATAAGATTTGACAGTGACTATTCAACATTAGTGATGTCAAAGAGAAAAACATGTGTACCATTTGTTAAAAGCTTAAAGAAAAATAATATTAAAGCATAGATCTTGGTTCCAGCAAAATAAGGATTCACCTTCCAGGGGAAAGAAGAGTTTTAACACCTTGGAAGATGCAATGGACTTTATAGAGAAAAATAAAATCTTGGAAAAAAACAGAAGAAATGGACTGGAATCTATCAACTTTGATGAGAAATGAGATGGTTAATAAAAGACAAAAGCAGTAAAAAATAAAGGATACATGAAAATCACTGTATTTCATGGTTATGAATTCATATTAATTTAAAGAAGTGCTTGAATACTTATGAACAGGTGCTGAAAATTACTTGTTACAAGGTAAATCATTTTTCTTTCTTTCCTTACTTCAGATGGTTACTAGTTACCTTTTTAAAATGTTACGAGTTTAATTGTTTTAGCTATACATGAAATTAAAGCCACTTATTTTCATGTAATTTTTGAAAGGTTAAACTATACATTTTATTAAAAGTTGATAATTATTATGATGAAACTTATGTTACAAAGTGCACACTTTCTGATATCTTGGCATAGTTGAATAATGCACTATTAAATATAATACAGGATGCAACAAATGACACTAAAGAGGCATGTTAAGTTACATTCTGGGCTCTTAAAATGGTCCAGTACTGTGCTAATGATCAGATACTTGACATATGCAGTAGCACCCATTAAAAACATCCTGTGTTATAAGCAAGGTATAAAAAATATAGTTTTATATATATATATATATATATATATATATATATATATATATATATATATATATATATAAATTATTATTTGAATGATATCAAATAATTAGAGTAAGATTCACCCTTTTACAAGTTAATCCTGGATCACACAACTGTCATTCTTTTAATAGAAGTGTATATGCTATGTTGCCTTTAAAAAATGACAGTCTTCTTTATATTAAACATCTCATTACTGAATCATTAAATGCCATTGCTTTAAATACAGTAGCGATTTAGTTGTTAAAATACTTTGAAATGGGTTTTGTTGGTTTTTGCTGATTTGGAGGAGTTTGAGGAATGAATGTATGGTGTAGAGTTGGCTTGGAGTCACGTATGAGCGTTTTTATGTGAATTTATAACTGATGGACTATTCATTTTCAAGCCCTTATCATTAAAACTAGTTTGAAACAACTTAAGAGTCATGAGCACTTTTGTGATGCTGCGGGAGTTCTGAAAATTCTAAGAACTGTCCAGATTATATCTTCCCATCTAAAAGTAAATAATCACAATATTTTGAATCATATGCTAAGATGTCAATGAATATAAGTTAGATAATAAGCAAAAGACAGTGAATTGCATTCTAAACCACTGTCGGTTATTAAATAGTTCTGACTGCTTGCAGTATACCAAAAGGATAGTTTATATACTAGCATATAGATTATAGGTTCATAGGTAAGTGCTAGGCTATCTGCCCAGGGGCATTTATAGGCCTAGCCAGAATGTGTTGGCTTTTGCCACCCCCTTAGATTAGTTCCCTGTGCCTTTGTCCAACAGAGCCATTAGTTCCCTGCGCCACTGTCCAGCAGAGCCTCTGCAGTGATCCCCAGGGTAAATTTTCTGTTTCCCAGAAGACACTTCTGATAAAAAATTAGGATTATGTTACTCTGTTATTGTCTCTTTTTATGATAAAACTTCATATCTCAGAACAATTTATTTTGGTAAGTTTGAATTTTAGAAGGGAAGATTTTTCAGATGTTTCTTCGGATACTATTAGACATAACATTTAAGGAAAAATAGGACTGATTCTAACAGTAGTACTAGATTAAAGAGTATCAAATATACAAGGATAAATGTAAATGTTCTATTATATGATATTCTACACTAGGATTTTAGTTGAAATATAAAATCTAGGAATATAGTAATAGTATAGATATAGTATACAAACAGAAATAGAAAGAGATCAGAATAAGTAAATATATATATATATATATGTGTGTGTGTGTGTGTGTGTGTGTGTGTGTGTATATATGTTAAAGAATATAAGTATATATATTTAAAGAATATAAGTATGTCTACAAGGATGGGAGGTGAGCATAGTGGTTAAGGTGTTCACCTTACAGGCAGAAGGTGCAGGGTTTGTTTCACACATGGTGTAATTGGCTGGGCTTGGAGTGTCCCACAAGGGCAGTTAGCAAGGTACTAATTTTTGAACTTATGATCCTATGATAAAGAGAAAAAATAAAAAAATCATCTGACCTATAATTTAATAAATATGAAAATAACAACTGACTTCCTCCCTATAGTAGTCCAGGTAGGTAATGTGAGTTGCAGGGAAATATCATTGTTGATGTATTCAGTTTAATCTGCTTATAATAAAGATTTTGAACACCTGTTTAACATTTCTCATTCATAACAACTCACTGAAGGGCTTTTTTAAGATGATGCATAGTAAAAAAATATGAGACACATTTGATATGAATCAGAAGCATGAACTAAATGTTAGTCTGCTGGAGAGTTTGAGAGTTTTTTTTAATTTTTTCAGCAAACTAGGGATACGTTATTCCAAGTTAGAATGTTTTAGGATTTTATCATTAGGTAATTGTTTTGTTTCAAAAGTTTTGTCCATAGCTGCAGATTTCATATTGTTATATATAAATTATATAATAAGTTCTGTGTATAAATGTGATTTCATTATACCTGTGTTTTTTTCTCTGTTATATTGTCTGATTTTAAATGCATCTCTATTAATATTAATGGATTGAATAATTCAGTAAAGGGGGGGAGTCTGTTCAAACACTTGCAATTACATAAAGCTCAAATAGTATTTCTACATGAAACACATTTACTTAATAAAGATGTAAATAATCTTTCATTAAAGAATTATTGGTTTTAGCAGGTTCTGGCTTTCAAAGATGCCACCCTCATTTTATGGAAAAACTCACTAGTAATGCCTAAAGAAAAAAGATACCCATGTTGATAAAAATGGTATGTTAAGCATTGTTGCAGTTGATAAAAATGGTATGTAAACCATTGTTGTAATTGAGTGGAACAGAAAACTATATGCATTGGTGAACTCTTATTGAATTCCAGGGGTTGGAGCTAAAGATGCAAAAAAAATACTTAGACACTATAGTCTATTACATGAAAGGCGGAGTCATAATGGCCAGTAATTTTAATTGTCTTTTATCAGACAAATGTTTTATTGCAGATAGCTTGAGAATCACATCTTCAGCCAAACACTTAACAAATTTTGTAAATCTAATGAATTTAAAGGATATATATGAGCTAAGGAAAACAAACTCACTTTAATTTACCCATTATTCATATAGTTATGGAACACAAACAAATATTGATAATTTTTTTTGTCTCAAACAATCTGTTATCACAGAAATTTCAATAGTTTTGTTTCCATTATCAAACCATAATGCTATAACCTTGAATGTTATTTTAAAAAAACTGACAATTTAATACCTCACAGGAGATTACCAGAGTGCATTATTAAAATGAAAGGATTGGTATGTTAAGAGATCAAAAATTTCCTAGAAATAAACATGAGTAATAAAGTAAGTATCTGACATTATCCTGTGGGACTCACTAAAGGCTTACTTAAATGGAAGACTTACAAGCTGTTATATTAGTAAAACAAGAGAATGGGGCAAAGAATCGAATATACTACAGGCCAAAATAGATGCACTAAAGTTAAATCTAAAACCAGATGACATTATCAGTCATTCTAAACTTAAATACAAAATATGTTGAAATTCCAAATCATAAAGTTTCAGTAAACCTGGAAAAACTTCAGGAACATTCAGTAAACCCTTTAAGTTTGTACAAACTTGCTCTTAGATCAAAGAAAATGCATAATCTAAATCATATCAAAGAAATTATAACACATGTAAATAATAAGAAAGAAGAACAGATATTAAATATATTCTTGAGGGCTTTAAAATGGTTTATGAAAATATAAATAATAATGCAAATAACCTATAAAATGTTATAGTTGAAACTTTTGTAAGTGAAAACATAAATAATAAGTGAACCAATAAAAAATGGTAGAGCAATCACTTTAACAGAAATAAACTATCAAATAAAAAAGTTAAAAATAATAAGGCACCGGGCTTAGATTGCTTTATACCAGAACTAAATGAAGTACTACCAGATGATGCATTTAAAATATTAGATAAGATATAAATTCTATAGAGAAATAAAAACAACTGCTGAAGGTCATTCCCTTATATCACCTATTTTACAGCAAGATAAGGATCCTACAAAGTGCTCATCATACAGACCCATTTCACTTTTAAACTTGGACTATAAGATGTTCATGTTCATTTTAGCTAGCAGAATTAATCTACTTATACCTAAATTAACTAACAATGATGAAACTGGGTTTATTTTAAATAGACAAGTGCAGTGTAATATAATAAGATTATATGCATTAATAGACTGTGCAAATAAAAATGAAAAAGTCAGTTTAAATAAAGCTTTTCATTCAGTTAATTGGTCATACCTGTTTAAAATACTTAGTGTATAATCTCTTACTTGAGCAAATTTCATTAATTTCTAAGTTATACAATAATTCTTCTGATTATGTTTTATGTAAAATAGGTTATTTTCTTTCTTCTTCTTTCTTGGCAGTGGAGTTTAGGTTAGGTAGAACCTTTTGCTAATAGTATTAGATCCAATAAGAACATTAATGGTATCAAAATAAGATTTTGAACTTAAGCTTCATCTCTTTGCTAATGATATTTTACTAACAATAGGAAATATAGATAATTTGTTAGAGCATATAATTAGTTTTTTGAGTCAGTTTGAAGAAATATATTTAAGGTTTAATCATAATAAAACAAGTTCATTATTATTTAATAAAAATTTTAAAAATTCATACAAAAATATTCTAACTTCAATTGGAATAGCAATCAAATGAAATACCTTGATATAACCATTGTCTAATCGTAAAGAAATGATACAGACAAACTTTCAACAGGTTGTTGATAAAATTTTAAGTTTAGTCACAGATTGGAACAAATTCTTGTTTACCATGGAAGAACAATTACTGCTTATTAAGATGGTAATTCTCCCAAAAATATTGTTTGCCTTGCAATCTTTAGTATGATCTCCATAAAAAAAAACTGACTATGATAAATCTATTTAAAATTTTGGCATCCTAATAAACCTAGAGTTTCTTTTGACTGACACAGAAAAGGTTGGGATAATGGAGGAATGGGATTCCCTGATATTCAGTTGTATGCTACTTCAGTTATAAAAGTTATAGCGTTGTGGATAAATTCATCTTATGATTTCAAAATGGAAACAAACACATCAAAAATATTATTAGTGAATAATAAATATATCACCAGTCATAAACAAATAGTCCCTAATAGTTTTATCTGGTTATTAAAAGAGTTTTGTGTAAATGGAATTGCACCCTCTTCTCAAATTCCCTATTTAAAGAACATAATTCTTAATTATCAGTAATAATGTAATGAAAAATAAATTATATTTGTCACAAATTGATACAATTCTTAAGTTAGATTTCACATATTTAGACAATTCCTATTGGCACTATTCCTCAAAACTTAATAATGCAGATTTCTCTGAAGAATACAAGAAAATTATATTAAAATCTATAACTAAAACTGCATCTTCATTATATTGGAAAGCTTTTACTTGGAAATTTTTACACAATGCTTTTGTCACTCCAAACAAAATTACATTTATATATAAATCAAATAGAATTAAATGCTGGAGAGGAGATTATGAAATAATATCTGATTGGACACATGGTATATGAATGTGAAGTCATCTCCCCATTTTGGAAAGAAATTAATAACTTAATTCCAGCTCTATCATCAGATAGATGTAATATTTCTAAATATTCTGTTTTATTTAATGCTCCGATTCCTGAGATAATTCCAAAAATATAAGTGCTTCTTTTTTGGTATTAGCCAGGGAAATAATTACTAAAAACTGGAAAAGTAAAGTTACCCCCTCTAGTGATGAATTTATTAGTAAGTAAAAATTGTTTGCAGTAGTGAATTGCATACTATAAAGATGAGCATTTCTAATATTACACATTCATATAAATCTTGGCTTAAGCTTAAAGACTTTTAAAAATATTAATTGTTATTGATATGTATAACATTGATGTATTGATCAGCTGTGGACCTATGTAAATAGTTATTTGTTTTATAACTGATTTGTTTATTGTTTTAAAACCAAATAAAAAAAAACATTGTTAGATCGTTATTAGAGATTCAATCTGTTCCTAGTATAATCTACTTAGGATACTAATAACATCTTTGTTAGATAAAGGTAAGGATCTAATTTCATTATAAGGCAGGGGACTACAGGTAGTAAAACTTCCTTCTGTATACTGTTTTGCAAATTATTATACTTGTTATTTATTACTTGATTGTCGATATTGAAATAGTATGTGCTGAACATATGCCATTCATTTCCTTCCTAACATATGTAAAGTGTGTCCTTTTTATTGTCTTTGGTCTCAATAAGTTTTTTTTTTATTGAAACATTTGTTGTTTCATATTGTTACTTATTTCACATAGTTTATCTCACTGTTGAATCTCCTTCTTTAAAGTCTTATGCCTTCTGTTTTTTTTTTTTTTTTTAGAATCCTTTTGTGCCTATGTAAGCTACCATTTGTTGAGCAGAGTTTGCTACCAGATTTAATAACTACTTCAATTTGTATTTATGGATACATGCAATAAGATATCCCCACAAGTGCCCTCTACATAATTAAATACTTGCAACATGAATCTAAAAAAACTGAAATACAAAACATCTGTTAAAAATGTAAATTAATAAAAAATATTTTTTTCAGGAGGCTGCCCTCCTCTACCCGCACACCCCTGCTATCTATATATACCAACTCTATGAACTCACCATAATGAAGAAAGGGCAAATTTCCAATCCCTGCTGTACCCGAATCTCACACAAAATAATACCGGCACACTGCAGTCAGTTGATTGTTCAATCACTTGCTCCAGTATAAATAATGTGCAATATTCTGAACATTTGACAAAGTAGTGTGTTCCCATCCCCACATATGTTCTTAATCACTGATTCCCACTGTATTTTCTTCAAATGTCAATCAGCTCTTTTGTAATTATTTTATGTTTAACAACTCCCTAATCAAGATCCTAGGCAAGATTTGTTAATTTCAGATCTGATGTTTTCATTTTCATTAATTTCTCAGCAGTTGGATTCGGATCTAATCCATGTATCTGACTGTGCCACTTCGTCCAAATAGTAGAATACTTAAACTCTCAAGCTCCTCCCTTTAGCCATAATGCCCCCTCCACCTAACATACCACATATTTCATTTGCTGTCATTGCATTTAGATGTAGATTGCAAGCTCTCAAGTTTTGGGTTAACTTTTTTGGATAACTTTCACTTGTTAATAAGTCTAACTTTATTTAACTTACCTTTTTACCTTTTAGCAATTACTCTTTTCTCCCTTTACCCCTTTTTTTCACAGATATTAGTTTCCCTTTTTTTGTACTTTTTGAATACCCGTAATACCATAGCTGGCATTTCTTCCCCTTAATTTCGTGTAGTTTTATAATGCTTTTTGCTTACCATGATTGGTAATTCTTTCCTCTTTTCTTTCCTTTCCCTTTTCCCTAACAAAAAAAATATATTTTTTTCTCTTGTTCTTTGACTTACTTTGTCATTATGTAAGACAAGCCATCTAGCTTTAAGAAATATGTGGTGTATTGGTATAATATTCATAATTTAGATGCCCACATAGAGTGTGTATATTGTCTAGGCCTAAGCACCTAGACATTGATTCTGATATATGCAAGGGTTTCAACTCCCGTGCACTAATTAACAGGAAGAACAAGTTAATTCTTAGGGATCCAGTTCCCTCTAAACATTCCCTAATGGCTGCTGGGGCTCAAACCCTCAAAAAGTAAGATAAGGGTGATTCTGTTACCAAGGATTCTCACAACAGATCCCCTGATCACCCATCTGCTTCTACGTCATCTTCAGCTCCATCTATGGATCCACTGGCTAAACTTTCAAGAAAATCAGATCGTAACTCCTCTGGATTCGAAGTTAATATCCAAAAGATCCCCTCGGATCCTTTCTCCAACTCTAAACTCAGAGCCTGTCACATCTAAACTCCCGTCACCATTTCTAGAGCAGCCTCCTCAATGATACTTGAGGCCATTTTCTACTGCTTCTCTTCAGTCTTCCAGGAGCCTATCCGAAGCAGATGTGGATAGGATGATGAGGAAGTTCTTCAAAACGGAAATTCAAGTGGGAGCCCTCTTGGCTGTGACCCCACTGGGTCCAGAGACCCTGCATAGAACTACACCACCTATCATATCTCCTTCTTCAATCCATCCTTCCATTTCAGAGCAGTTGGATCCGAAAGCCTTGGGGTCATCTTTCTCAGATCCAAAGATTTTTGGCATCTTTGACTCTTGATGGTTTCTCTGAGTTGTCTGGCCCAGAATAGTTCAGAGCCGGGCAACTGTTGGAGCTAAAGCATTGGCGCCAGCTCTGGGGTGTTGAAGTCAACTTCAAATCTTTTGGAGCCATCTCTTCCCCTCAGAGCATCTGCGTTAGATAGCTCGGCTCTGACTCCCTTCTCATGTGGTTTTCCTGTAGGACAGCAGGTTCCAACAATCTGAGGCTTGTTTTGCCAGATCCGTCGGCTTCTGCTTCCCCCAGGTGCTACAGCTTTGAGGTAGTGGAGAGAGTATTCTCTCTGCCTAGAGTTTCAGACAACCCTGCCCTCTTCAGATCAGACTTCACTGTCTCATTCGATTTTTCTTCCAGAGCCTCGTTCAAGCATTCCACTGGGACAGCCAGCCCGGACCAGTCTCCAGACCACCCAGCAGGGTATCGTTATCTCTTCCGATACCACCCCAGAGTATCCCACTGAAGAGGTTCCTCAGAAGAGAACATGCAAAAGGGCACACTTAGATTTCCCTCTGTTACTGAAGATATTGATTTTAATGAGAGGGAAGGGTCCTCCAGATCACCACCTGATGATGTCTGCTTTGGAGACATCTTGGAGCTCCACAAACAAAGGAATGGTTGGTCCTCCAGTAATCCTTCCCAAGAGGAATCAGTGTTTCTTTTTGGGTCTGGCCCATCTACCTGCTGGGTGACTCCTCCCACTGATGAGCTTATAGATTTAGTCTCTCGGCGGGTGTGGAAGGAACTAGACACAGTTGAGCTTACACCTAAGAGAGCAAACAAGATCTGTGCACCACCCAAAGACTGCCCACACTGGAGTAAAGAAGTAGCTGTTGATGCCATGGTTGTTGCGGCAGCCACAAGAAAGGAACTAGTGGAATAGAGTTCCTCTGTCCAGCCCCCTAATGGGGTGTCTAGAGTGCTGGACAGATTTGGGAAGCATGCCTGTGCTTCAGTGACTTTCGCTCTTAGATCGCTGAATTATTTGGCACACTTTACCAGACTTCAGAGAGATTTGATCAAGGAGCTTACCAAATCTGTCTCTCTCTCTCTCTGGGTCCATAACTTTTGAGGAAGGGAATACCATTTCCTCACAGTTGGCCACCCTTCAATCCATTTCTACTTCGTCCATGAGGCTGATCTCTCTTGCTGCTAAAGATACCACATGGGCAGTGGGTTCAGGTGTTTCCATTAGGAGACATGCCTGGATGTGCTTGTGTAATTTTGCAGAACCCTTCAAATCTTCTTTTGACAATGCACTCTTTGACAGAACCTCTTTGTTTGACCCCAGAGTGAAAGACAGACTGTCTAGGTGTGAACAAGAAGGGAAAACCCTGTCTGCTGTGGGTGCACATTTTTTTACTCCTCAGTGGTCTTTTCCTAGAAACTAACAAGGTGGCAGAGAAATGTGGTTCAAGAAATCTTAGGGTCCCTTTCAAGATACACATGGAGAGAGCTTCCTCAGGGGCAGAGGTGAGAACTCAAATGGAAGACATTGCCCCTATGGTAGAGATGGTCTGCATCAGGGATCTAGAGATTCCTTCTCAGACAGATCCTATCAGTCCTCCTGAATGATGGCCTGACTGCCTAACTCTGGAGGCAGTCAGTGGTTGTCTATTGCTGCATCAGGGAACCAGGGTGGACGACATGAAAGATTTATGGGTGCAGTGGGTAATATCCAAAAGTGATATCATATCATTTTCCCATCCCCCTCCATCAGTTTCAAAGAAAATTACATATGTTCCATCTAGTCAGAGGGAAGCAGCAGCACTAGAAATAAAAAAGCTGCTATTTTAAAAGAGTCATCCAAGAGGTCCCCCCCAGACCAGAGCAAGTCCAGAGCTTATTCAAGGTTCTTCTTAGTGTCATAAAAGACAGGGGACTTGAGTTTTGGAGCTCAGCAAATTAAATCAGTCTGTTCAGTATACAAAGTTCCCGATGGTAATGGTTCAGTGCATTCTACCATTTCTGCACAAGGACAACTGGATGTGCTCAGTAGATCTTCAGGATATATACTGTCCTATCAAAATGTACAAGTGATCCAGAAAATATCTACACTTCCGGCTGGAAGTCAGTCATCATCAGTTCAGCTCACTGCCCTTTGGTCTCACCACAGCCCCCAGGATGTTCAAGTGCATGGCAGTCGTAGTAGCGCACCTGAGACTGCTGGGATTCCAAGTGTTTCCATACCTGAATGACCGGCTCCTGACTGCTCCAACTAGGCATCAACTAGTTCAAGCAAGGGACTACTTACTCCAGCTGTGCTCTCGTCTGAGGATATCTGTCACTTACATCAAATCTCAACTCAGTCCAATTCAAACTTTGAAATTCATTGGTGTACATTTCAGTACAGCCAGTCAAATAGCTCCTCTCCCTCTGTCTCAAATTCAAATCATTAAATTTGAAGTCAAAAAGATTGTTCAGAAGTCTTCTCTTCCAGCATGTCTGATACTCCAAGCATTGAGATCATTGTCAGCAGCAACCACTCTTGTACCGCTGGCCAGGTTCCATGTGAGAATCCTCCAGTGGACACTTGCAGCTCAGTGGTCGATTCTCCAACACCCATTATCCAGATCAGTCTAGACAACTCAAGTTTGCAAGAATTACCTTCTCTGGTGGTTTCACTTTGATCAAATACAAGAAGGCCATCACTTTGTTCTCATTTAACCCAAGGCCACAGTGACCACGGATGCCTCTCAGATCAGGTGTGGGGGCACTTCTTGGGATGGACAGTCCAAGGCACATGGTCCCCTGAGTAGACCAACACACATATCAATGTCCTGGAAATGAGAGCTGTCCTCCTACAGTTACAAGCCTTTCAAGACACTCTCCCAACCAGGACTAGCTTGATTCAGAATGACAATGTATCGGTGGGCTGGTAAATCAATGAACAAGGGGGAACCAGATCTTACCCTCTTTGTCATAAAGCTATGAGAATATGACAATGGGTGATCTCCTCCAGTCTCTTTCTGATTGTAGTGCACATCCCATGGAAGTCCAGTATGATTGCAGACAAGTTAAGCAAGTCCATTTTGATGCTCCATGAGTGGTCTCTCAATATCAGTGTGGCAGAGATGATTTTCCATCAGTGGGGCCAAACATGCTGTGACCTTTTTACATCTCCACTCAGCAAGAAGTGCTGCAAGTTCTTTACCCTGATCCCGCCACTGGGGGAGTCACTGAGGGATGCTCTGCTTCACGCTTTGCCCTCCGGTCTCCTTTATGCTTACTCTCCCATTACCCCTTATTCCAAACTTTCTCCAGAAAGCATCTTGATTGAAGAACACAGTTATCCTTATTGCCCCTTAATGGCCTCCTCAGATCTGGTTTCCCTTCCATTAGCCTCATCGTCTGTACCCGCCCTGGATTCAGGATCCAACTCCAGACCTCCTGTCTCACCCGACAGGTATGACTCATTCAGACATTTCAGGCCTCAAGCTGACTGCATTGTTTCTCCAGTTCCATTAATTGCTAGACAGCCCTGGCTCTCCTCTCCTATCCGTCACAATCTGTTATCTTCCCATAAAGCTTCCACTGGAAAAATTTACAAAAGTAGATGGAAAAGATTTGTTTCTTGGGCACATAGAAAGACTTAGACCCCATTTCAGCACTGATGTCAACGATTCTTGATTTTTAGTTATAATTTTCAATGAGGCAGTTAGCTCCTCAACTGTCAGAGTAAAATTAGCAGCCATTTCTCTTTCATATATGATTAGATAATTCTACTTTAGCTTCTCTAAGCTTTGTAAAGCCTTTCTCAAAGGAACTTACTTAGACCTTCTTTAAAGGATCTTACTCCTCCATGGGATCTAAATATTGTTCTTCAAGCCTTGACTCAACCCCCCCCCCCTTTGAACCATCAGCTAAGTCTGATCTGAAATTTTTGAACTGGAAAACAGTTTTCTTAGTTGCTATCACTTCTGCCAGAAGAGTGTCTGAACTTCAAGCGCTGTCTTCTAAACCTTTTTAATTTTTCACAAGGATAGGGTTTATTTACAGACCAGTCCTTCCTTCTTACCAAAGGTGGTGTTGCAATCTAATATTAATAAGGTCATCAACCTCCCAGTCATCTTTCCTAACTTTTGAAACACGGAAAATATATATTACATCCTTTGGATGTCCACAGACAGTTCCACTTCTACCTTCACAGAACCAAAGATTTGAGAAAATCTGAACAATTGTTTCCTTTTTTGATTCAAAGCTAGGGAAATGTATCTAAAGTGACTTTGACCCAATGATTGACTGATTGTATTACCTTTGTTTATGAGAAAATGAGCGTGTCTTTACCAAAGCCTCCAAGAGCCCATTCCATGAGGTCTGTGGTGACTTTGTCGCCATTTTTGTCCAGAACTTCCTTGGATGATTTTTGTGCAGCTGCACCTTAGACTAATCCTCATAGTTTTATCACTCATTAGAAATGGGATCTGTTCTCTAGGGGAAGAGCAGTCTCTGGCTCACCTGAGCTCTAGAGTATCCTTCCTTAGAGTCCTCTTGGGATTTAGGTAGCTCGGGACTATGTTCCCAGCTGTTGAGGAATGAATGAAAATGACTTTAGATAAAAAAGTTATGTATTCACCTTAATGTTCCATCTGTATTGTCCATTTTCATTCTTCCTCAACTTCCCAACCAGTTACCCCCCTCCTTGTTTTACTCCTGGGTAGATCGAAGAGTATTGGCGGAACCTCTGTTTCTTGTTTGAGCTCCAGGTTTTGTTCTTTTCATCATCCACTGCTCTATAAAATCTATGGGAGCAAACTAGATCTGAGTTATGTTGGGTGGCTGGGACATTATGAGTAAAGGGAGAAGCTCGAGAGTTCAAGTACACTGCGATCTGGAAGAAGCGGCTGAGCCGGATCAGAACCGAGCCTAACTGCTGAGAAAGAATGAAAATGGACAACACAGATGGAACACTATGGTGAGTACATAACTTTTTTTTTATAATAAAAAATACATGCAGAAACCCTGGAACTGGAGTGTAGATAAACAAAGAGGACCAAAAATTACCAGGTAGCAAAGACTCGGGAACTCTATTAAAACCACAGTTTAGCACTTCCGTCTGTAAAAGACATCTTCATAACCATGAATGAATCAAAGAAACAGAGACTCACTTATGTGACTCTTTAAAAAGTGACACACCCCCACAAAAAAACAATCACAAGTAAGCATAGTGAAAAAGTCTGCCAAAATATTTAAAAGGACATAGCCAAAACCCTGTAGATCCCATAGCATGTTGAACATAATAAACAAATGCAGACACAGCAAACAAACTATAAAGATGTAAAAATATGAAGTATAGACCTGGATAATTCACAGCATCCAAATGGAGCTGTCAGAACATCTGTCAGTGTAAAAGCCGATTCTGCCAGTGCCTTGAATATACAGCAGAATCATTCTGTTTAAGCACCATGAATTTAAATTTACTAAACCCAACACATACAGAAGCATGTCTAGCAAGTGCACTGTTGTTATCCATTGCAGTACTGTAATGCTATACTGGTGTTGGTAAATTCTGTTAAGTGCCCTCTTAGTCTTGTCAATGCAAAAGGCAGGACAGGAGCAGCACCTCGCCAAGTACACAACTCTCTCAGTATAACAGTTAAATTTCCCTTGTGCATTCATTCTCAATATTTTTTCAAGTAGCGCACCCCTAAATCAGTGTCAGTAAAGGGACATTGGTGACACCACATTTAGATGTCATCAAGAAATTATTCTGAGATTGTTTGACTGGTTTCTCTAAGATGTTCTTAACATCTATGTTTCTTGACCATGGTTATCCCACTTCATTGTCGGAAGATTTTTTACTGTCAAGTTCTACAGGAAAGGGATGGGATGTATGCCCCTGTTATCAGGAAGGGTTTGGAGAATTACAAGTTCAACACTTGTGAGAAAGTTATGAGATCTGATTTAAATTATAGTTTCTGTCATTATTCCAGTAGGGTTTTGCATTGTTCATTGGATATGAATGACATACAGAAAATTCTACATAAAAACTGGTCTGTCCTTCAGTGCAATGATTTGAAGTTTTTTTTTTTATTTTGAAGGTCCCCCTACTTGTACCTTCAAGAATAAACCCAACATGAAGAGCATTACTATAAATTAAGGCAAATGAAACTTGCGGCCTACTCAGACCCTAGGCTTAATAGGATGCCATCTATGTACAACTTTTGAAGTTGTGAAACTTCCTCTCTCAAGTCTAAAATTTAAATGCCTTCATGCCCAATAAATAATCTTTACTATGAATCCACCAGCATAATTAATTCTTCATCTACTGTGCTCCATGGCAGCTGATACAACTTTGGAAGTTCATACTGGATTTTTCATGAGGGTTCTGCAATGGACTGTATCAGGCTAATAGTCCCTGTCAACCCACACAAGCCTAAAATGCCTTTTTTGTGCACTTCCAGTTCACACTCATACCTTCTTATGGTATCGAGAGCTTTTTTGGGGCTGGCTTCTCTAGCTAAATACCAGCCAATAATAGGCAATATTAGAACGGGCAAGGACTTATTAACAAAATGGCACTACGATTTTTAATTTAGGATGTCCTGTTTTGGAGAAATTAATCTTTGCCACTTATTTATATGTTCATATTTATATTCATAATTTCGTAACTGAGAAACCTACATTTTGAGGTACATGGTGTGAAACACCGGTGTGGGAGACAGGACAGTTCACTGAAAACATTGGTTTTATCACACTGTACTGGAGGTATTGTTAGTTGCCAGTAATTATGAAGATAAACAAGAAACCATTATCCTGGGTGACTTTAATATTGACTGGAATACCTGCGTCTCAGACAACCAGACTATCCACATAAACCTTTATGGTTTTTCTCAAACTATCACCTCCTCCACCAGGATCCATAAAAACAACAACAAAGAAACAACTCTAGACTGGATACTAATACAGTCAAGCCCCTCTCTTATGATGCAGGAATCCTTTGTGATAATGTCCGTGACCATTCACTGACCTACATAATCAGACAAAAGATTAATGCTCATAAACCAACCTTATATAAAACCATTTGGTCCAACAAAAACTTTAACCCTATTAACTTCCAAACTAAACTGAAAGCATGTGACTGGTCACCCCTAAAATACCTCCAATTAGACAAAGCTGTATCCTACTTTAATGCCAAATTCTTAGAAAGCCTGGACCATCATGCCCCATCCCGCTCAATGAGAAATAGGACTAAAACCACTCCATGGCTAAAAAAAGAGACCAGGCACAAAATTACACAAAAAAATAAAATCTGGGCCAAATGGCAAGCAACTAAAAACCCAGCTGATCATCTAACATTTAGACAGTTGAGAAATGCAACCAAAAAAATCTATACTACTAGATTAAAGAAACTTCTATCACAACAACCAGCAAAAACCCATCAATATAAACCTCAAAAGGTCTGGGTAGGCATTAACAGACTCCTCCACCCAGGACAGTTTAAAACTCCCACCCCAACAGGATCCACCTATGAAACTCCTAAGCATATTGCTAATGCCTTTAATACCTTCTTTAGTGAAGCAGTCCAAACTCTCGCCAACTCATTACCTCCTGTTAACACATGTCTATCATCCTTCTTGATGACTTTAACCCCCTCATTTAATTTACAACCAGTCCCATCATCCCTCATCTGCACTCTTCTACATAAACTAAAACCTTACACCCCCTCAGCTGACCATCTACCAGCAGAATATCTACAGATAGCTGCAGCAGCAATATCCTTTCCTATTTCAATTCTTATAAATAGAACCATTACTGAAGGAACAATCCCATCTATCTGGAAAGTCTCCCACATTATCCCACTGCACAAAGGGGGCAACTCAGCTGAACTCTCAAACTACCGCCCAATAGCTTTACATTCCTCTTTAGCTAAAATTATGGAAAAACGTATCCACCACCAACTACTAGACCACCTACTGAAAAATAACTTACTAGCTAACTGCCAGCATGGCTTCAGGCCTCACCATAGTACCACTACAGCCCACCTATCCTTTTCTGACTGTATTAACAATAACTGAAACAACAATACTTTATCCTCAGCATTCTTTATTGACCTATCAAAAGCCTTTGATATGGTCAACCATCAACTTCTCTTGAATATACTTGGTTCTCTCTCACTAGATACACAGGCTTTATACTGGTTTAAATCCCACCTTGAAAATTGTCAACAGGCTGTGCTCTGGGAAAATAATCTATCCTCTCATCTTCCTATTACCATAGGAGTCCCTCAAGGTTCTATCTTAAGCCCTCTCCTTTTCTAATTTTTCATAAATGATCTCAATCTGATCATTCCTCAAGCTACATGTATCCAATATGCTGATGACTCCACACTAATATGCTCAGCTACCTCTATACCTCAACTTTAGGCCATTACCCAAACAGTGCTTAACAGCTCAGAAAAATGGTTCTTACAACATAGGCTCCTCCTGAATCCTAAAAAAACAAAACTACTACTCTTCACTCCCACACAAAGCTCCCCCCCCAATTGACTTCACAGTTATATCCAATGATGGCATCATTATATCTCCTGACCCAACTACCAAGCTCTTAGGGGTTACAATAGACCACAATATTAGCTTTGACATACATATTAACACAACAATAAAAACAGTAAACAGAAAATTAGGCTCCCTCTATAGGATTAAACCCTTCCTTACTCCAACAGCTAGAACAACTATTGCCCTCACCCATCTAATTTCCACCCTCCTCTGTGCCTGTCCCATCTATACTAACCTATTGAAAAACAACCTTAACAAACTAGCTACCCCCTACAGCAATATTGCCAGATTTGCTACTGGTTCCTCATTTAGAACTCACCACTGTCAAAACCTAAAGCAACTAGGATGGCTAGAACTTCATAATCAACTTCAGATTAAACAACTTATTATCACCCATAAGATCCTCCATCTTCCTAAAAATTCTCCTATACTTACTAGCCTTCTTACCCCCTAAAGTAATTTGACAACCCTTCGCTCAGCCAATAAAGTACTGGTATCCACAGTCAAATCCAAAAATAAGGCAGGTGACTCTCTGTTCGCAAATCCTGGAACCTCCTTCCCAATGAACTCTCATCTCTCTCCTCAGTGAAACTGTTCAAAAAAACAACTTAGAGAACACCTTTGTAACCACTGGTTATGCCCATGTAGTAACCCAGACTAATCTTACCACCACTTTCTCTGAAGCCTACCTACATAACCTTTTGCAATTTAATTCCAACTCTCTCCATGCCTCAGACAGTAGACACACCTTTACTTTTTTAGTATTTAGAACATTTTCATTCACGTAATCTGTTTCTAATTATGTACTTGCATAGCTAGCATCAGTAACTGTTTATCACATAAAAACATCTATATAAACTTTGCTTTATACTTCCTACTACATGCTTCCCTTAAGTTGCTATGCTACTATAGGATAAATGGTATGACTCTGCTAAATACTGCTCATTGAGCTGTTACATTTATTTGTGTATTTTTTCTTCACCTCCCTTTCTTATTGTGTGCCACTTTAATATTGTTTGTTGCTCTAGCTGTTTCTTATCTTCTGCTACTTTAATAGTAATATTTGTCTATATAACTTGTGTATTCTTCAGCTTAAAATAGTATTGTACCTTAAGCTGTTACAAATTTACTTATCTGTACCTGAAGTTGTAAATTTTGCTTATGTGGAGCTTTTCTCCCTGAGCCTCTACTGAAAATGGACATATATCCAGTTAGACTAGCCTGGTCAACAAATGTAAAATAAAAAAAAACTATATTTCCTTATGTATTTAATACTTTTAAAAAACAAGTGACTTACAAACTGTTGCATGACATAAGGTGAAACCTTCGATATTGTTCAAGAAAACTGATTGATATTTGCACAGTAGGTTGCACATCTTGAGAGATATCCAGTATTGTTTGCATTGCTAATTATATGATTGAAAATATGTTTTCATATTTGTGTAAATATCTCAATAAACATGCACTTTTAGAGGAATTTGTTGTTGCCACGTGAAAGTTTGTCTTTTAAAAATGTTTCAACAATGTATGTCTAGGTGTTATAGTTTTCAAGATATGAAAATTTGTTTGGGAGAGTTTAGAAAAAAATATAATTTGGGATTTGCGTGCATTATAATATATTACAGTATTGATGGAAAAGTCTACAAATGCACTATTATCACTGCAAAGAATGCTTCTTACTAATAACACTGCTATTTGTACAATGTTAATAGTTTTTATTGTTCACAAAATATTTACATTTGTTTATCTTCTGTTTTTTATGTTTAGTTTACAGGTGTGACATTCCACACCACGTAGGTACTAATGAGTTAACACACCATCTCCATTACTAAATCAAGTTATTCCCCTTCTGTCATCATCGCATCTCATGGTGGATAACCACTTGCCTGATAGCACAAAGATGTCTGTTTATTCTTCCTTACCCCATGGCCATGGCTACTACTGATGCTTTTCCGTTGGGATGGGATCATTTTGGACAGATCAAGGTATATGGTGCATCAATCTTTTGGAACTAAGGGCAGTCCTTCTTGCACTGCAGGGAATTCAGGACTACCTTTCCCCACCATGGTTTGATTTCTGTACAACACCTCTCTGTTCTGTTACATCCACAAATAGAGTGGAAACCTGCTCATACTCATTATGTTGAAAGGCCATGAGAGTTTGGCAGTGGGCAGCACCTTCACAATGCTTTCTCATAGCAATGCATGTTCCTGGTGGATCCAGTACACTACTGGCCAGGTTGAGTTGCTGCATCCTCTTACCATATGAGTGACCCCTCAACAAGTCAGTGACAATGGAACTCTTCAGCCTCTGGGGCCAGCCTTGCTGTAACCTCTTTTCATATGTCAAAAATGCGAAGTACAGCTGCTGCTTTGACCTGATCCCTGAAAAAGGGACAGCCTCAATGAGGCCCACTAGCTCAGTTAATAACAAAGTTTCTTCAGAAAGCTTCCTTGTGTGAGGCCAAAGCCATCCTCATTGTCCCCTTCTGGCATTAAGTATGGTTCCCCTTCTTATCCCTGACCTTTTGCAACACACTTGGGTCCTGGATCCTCTTTCAGATCTACTTTGTCACCCATCCAGCAAGCCTCATCCAGACATCAAGTCTGTCAAACTGGCAGCTTGGTTTCTCCATTTCCAATGATAGCCAAAGAATATTTCCTTACCTGCCAGGGTAGTAAGTATTCCAACTGCATCTCAGAAACCTTTCGCCAGAATGATTTACAAGAGTAAATGGAGAAGGTTTACTATGTGGGCAATTAAAAATAGTCTTGACCCTTTCTATGCTCCCTTATCCTCTATTTTGGGCTTCTTGTTGGCTCTTTTTTCCACTGGTGCAAGATACTCTACTGTTAAAGTTCAGCTAGCAGCCATATCAGGCTTTCATGTGGATGCTAGTGATTCATCAGCTGCATCTTTGACAGTCTGTAAAGTCTTATTAATGGGCATCTTTCTTTTGAGATGTCCTGTTAAAGACCTGACTGCACCATGGGATATTACTGTGATTGTGCAGGCCTTTACACAGCTTCCCTTTGAATCTGTCTCTTCTGTAAAACTTGTTTCATTCTTGGAAAGCATTGTTTCTAGTGGCTGTTATCTCATCCAGTTTGATATCACAATTTCAAGCCATCTTAAGCAAGCCTCCGCACTTAACACTCCATAGAAGCAGTTTGTTTTAAACTCAGCCCTACCTTTATGCCCATGATAGCCACAGAGTCGATCTAGGACCGAGTTGTACACTCAGCTGTCAATTCTCCTACTTATTCTAACAGAGGTGAATATACTTTACATACCGTGGATGTGCACCAACAATTCAGATTTCACTTACACTGCACCAAGGTCATAAAAAAATCTGAGCAGGCTTTTTGCTTCTTATTTCAAAAACAAAATTGAGTTCAAATGTCTTTAAAGTGTCCTTATCCAGATGGCTTTCAGTTTATATTACCTTTGTTTTTAACTTAAAGGGATAGTCTCTGCAAGAGCTCATTCCACCAGATGTGTTTGTACTTCCATCACCTTTTTCAAGCGTACATTCCTGGATGATATCTGTGCTGTAGTTACCTGGTCTACCATGCATACCTTTGTCAGATATTATAAGGTGGAGGTCTACTTTAATTCCAGGGCAAATATTGGTTCCTTCATCATTAGAACTGTCTTGCCATGATGCCACCCAGGATATTGGTAGCTGAGGACTGTGTCTCAAGTGTCAAGACTGATGGATGGGACAACATAGGATACAAAATGTATGTATTACCATAATGCGTGATCCTTGTTGTCCCTCTCCGCCTGTCTCAACATCCATCCATTCTTCCCCCATCCTACTTGTCATTATGCCTCTCTTTACTTTCTGGTAGACCATAATGGACCAGCCTGAAGCCTTCTTGGGGCACAGCCCTTCTGCTGTGTTTCTGGGTACTTCTTTTCCCATATTGTTCTCTGTTTTTTGTAGGCAGTCAGTCAGAAGCTATTGTGTTACAGGAGAATTATCAGGTGGAGGAGCTCATGCACTGGAGAAGCTCTGAAATATTTGCCGATTCAGATCCACAGAGGTGGATAACCCAACTATTGAGAGGGACAATAAAGATCTAACATTATGGTAAGTACATAACTTTCATTTTTCCATCAGGACAAAGACCACCAAGAAAGGTTTTTCAGCATGTTAAAGATTTAAGACATGTATACATACATACGTTAGTTTGTATATTTATTTATTTATTTGCTTTCTGGTTTGTTAACTCAGTAAATGAACTTGGTTCAAGCCCATTTCAGCCATGACCACGGCTAAACAGCACAGTATCCATAGACAAAATATAAAATGAGGAGTACTCCAAGTACAACATAGTGTATTTATGTAATATAAAAAAGGAGTGACAATATATAACAAAATAGAAGTACTGAGTGGTTACACTAAATACAAAAAGCAATGCTACTTGTTTGCCCAAAATACATCAGTATGTCCCCAAATCAAAATAATCTAATGAAGTTATTTACTGTCTGACTGCTGTTAATGATTATGCAAGCTTTGCAAATGTAGAGAGAAAAGCAAGTATGTGAACCTTATGGTGACGACAACTATATATATATCTACCTAAACAATGTACCCAAGGAAAACACTTGTTTATAAATGTTTGCCTGTTTGTTTATAAATATTTGTCTGTTCTTTTATGGCAGTCACATCTTAATTAAAAAGTCAGCCTTTTTCTCTTAGCCAAAACTGCAGACTGTCAAGTCCTAGAAAACCTTTTACTAAAAGTAGCTAAGAACTGGCTAATGGGCTTCTCAGTAATTGTATGTATGAAGAAATGATAATGGCACAATCTTATCATCATAAAATTGTATTGCAGTTGTGCTGAAAGAATGTGTTTTATTGGTTAAAATTAGCAAAATGTTCAGTGTCTCAGAAAAGAATAAAAAGTATCTATTCTTTTGCTTACTGATTTAGAGACCAATTTAAAAAGAATCTAGGCTGCAATTTTGAAATAATTTCAACATTCCTTTCTAGAATCAGAGAATATTTGCAGTAATCTGGACTGTCTTAACAGTGTTATTGGTCCCCGGGCAAAGCAGTGCACTGGGACCCCTACCTAAATAACCACTCACAGGATTAAAAATGAAAATGGAGCATTTTACACACACACACACACACACACACACACACACACACACACACACACACACACACACACACACACACTACAAATTACGCTTGTTGATGTGGAACTGCGGAAGCAGCAAGGCAGGCAGCAATAAACGGAATGTTAAATTCCAGTCGATAGGAAGAACAGGTGGCACATGTACAGACGCAACTTTTAGGAAGGCTGCCGCTGCCTTCAGATAATTGATGTTTCAGATGATCGGTGATCTACTGTGCAATGCTTTTTAATATTTATAATTTTCATAATTATCATAATTCTTCAAATATTTATAATTTAATATACTGTCGTATTTATTTATTGACAAGTCACAACATACATAGATTAGTATGGGGCCCCTATGCTCGTGGAGCCCCTGGGCAACTGCCCAGTGTGCCCATTTGTTAAGACAGCGCTGGCAGTCAGCATTGTCCATTCAGAATGCTTAATGTAATAGTTCCATTAATTTTAATATTTAATTCTATCTGAAATCTGCACCAGTGAGTAAATTCTTGTTTATCAGAATGCAACCATTTCCCTGTCAGAATTCACCCAGCTGGATCTCCAGAAGCTGCAGCAAGTTTTACAGCTTGAAGTATCCACTCAGTAAATGCTGATACCTTGGAGTCGGCCATAACCAAGTGTATATAGACACCTCTACACCTCTGAAATGCTTAATAAAGCACTGCATCTCTAAAAAGTGAAACTGCAGATCATTTATACCTGTTTACAGATGAGGGCTGGATTCAGATACTTTAAGTATTATAAGCCTATATAAATGTCATATATGTGTAGTGTTTATTGTTTTCTTGATTTACAGAAAGTGTTGGGGGTGAGCTGGTGTGCCTGTTAGATGCTAGTTATGGCACCCTTGTGTGTGTTGTATCATTCGCTTGCATAGTGTGCTTGCATCACTGAGACCAGCAGTATCTGAGATCAAATCCGAAGTTGAAACTGAAAGATGGTATAGTCATAGACCACTGGGGGGGTTCTCCTCCTAGATCCTCTGATGAGGTAAGAATATATTTGTTATGCTTTCTGGTAGTGTCCTAACCAGCTCTAGCATGTGGCCTTCCATTACAGGTGAATGTATCTTGTATTGATGCCTTTGGATCTTTGCTGTGGCTAAAAGAATCACAGGGAAGCTAAGGTCCACAGACATTACCTTGTTCATAGGTTCATAGCTTAGTACTAAGCTAACTGCCCTTGTGAGCCATTTTAAGCCTAGCCAGTTATCCCTTGTGGGACTCAAACCCTGTACCTTGTGTTTGTAAGGCAAACACCTTAACCATTAGGCCACCCTGGTGTACTGAAAATGTAGGGCTGTGCAGATTTTAGGCTTGAATTCAGCAAGCCCCTTTTTCATTTCAGGACTCAGTTGCCTCAAAAACATGGAGATGTACTTGTCCATTACTCCTTTTAAACGACCAGCTTTTGGAAAGCTTCATTCTTCATAGACTTTGTGGAATTGCCACCATTTGTATGCTAGCTAGACTTTTCTTTTGACCAGAAGTTTATAAAAAGCAGACCAAGATGAACATCTGGTTTGGTTCTACATTGTGTATATTACCACCTGTGAACAGAAATTACAGCCCAGTAGTAGCATCTATAGGTTCATAGGTTTATACTAGGCTATCTGCCCTAAGGCATTTATAAGCCTAGCCCAAAGTTATGTGGCTTACGCCACCCCTTATATTAGAAATAATGTGCCCATTAGTTTGTTGTGCCTCTGTCCAGCAGTGACACAGAGATGATTCCCGGGGTAAACCTACGATCTCCCATCCACCGGTCAAGATTTCTCTTGAACAGAGCCAGCGAGGTGCTCTGCCTCACATGGACCGGGATTTTATTCCACAGCATGGGGAGTCTCTGGGCGATAAATCTATCCCTCCAGCACGTCCTATTTATATTGGTGCTAAGGTTTAAGTCACTTGCTCTAGTGGTTCTGGTGGATTTGGATTTTTTGAGGTGGAGCATGTCCATTAATTCCGGGTTGGTCATGGCCTTGTATGTCAGGAACAGGTCACCTCTGAGCAGACGGTATGCAACTGAATAGAGTTGGAGTTTCTTCAGTCTGGCAGTATATGACAGGTTTTGGAGTCCCTTTATCCTTTTGGTGAGGAACTTTTGGGGTCTCTCCAATTGCTGCAGGTGTCGGGTGAGATACATCCCGAATGGGACATTGTACTCGATCATTGGTCTTATAAGTGAAGAGTACAGGGGAACAATGACCTCACTTGATCTGGATGTGAATCCCTTCATGATCAGATGGGCAATGTAGAAGGTCTTTCGAACCACTTTAGCAACGTGAGTGTCAAACGAGAGGCCACTGTCAACCTGGGTACCCAGGTCCCTGATAACCTCTTCTGTGCTTAGTGGGTTGCCACCTATATGGTAGCTTGGGGTTACCTTGTTTTTCCTGAAGGGTATGACTATACACTTTTTTGCGTTTAACTTCAGGCCATGGCTCTGGTACCAGCTATCAGTTTCCATGAGACTATGGCACCCAGTTTGCAGTCATCCGCAAACTTTGTCAGCCATAGTCCTCCTATGTTTGCCTGTACTTCTGAGAAGTAGATGCCGAACAATAGGGGGCCAAGGACTGAGCCCTGTGGGACACCACTTGTAACCGGCTTGGAGTCTGACATGGCTCCAGCAACTCTAACCCTGTGGGTTCTGTCCTTTAGCCAGTTTGCAACCCATCTTGTGACATATGGGTTTACATTTAAGCTGGTAAGTTTCTCTATGATACCCGAGTGGGGTATTGTGTCGAAAGCTTTTGCAAGGTCAAGGTAGGCTGTATGGACTGCCTTTCCCTCATCAATGGCCTTGGTAACTGTTTCGAAGAAGTCGACCAGGTTCAAAAGGCAAGATCTGCCCCTATGTATAATGTAACAGTATTGACAGAAACTTTTAACCCTTTTACATCATGCTGTATTTCATCGCTTTTCGTGAGATTGTACACATTATTACTTTGTCATATTGGAGTTTAACTTTGACCTGGAAAATGTAACGCACTTGATGAGCTGGCTATGACTTTCCAGTGAACAAGGAAGTTATAAAAGCAAATGATGATCCATCTCTCTTGTGTCTGGAAAGGTGCTTCTGGACCTGCCTCTTGATAACTTAAAACTTAAAGAGTTTGGCTAGATGAACTCATAGTATTTCCTATATATTTCTTTGTACATACCAATGTGATTACACATTGGGGTTGGTTATGGATTTTATCTGATGTCATGTTACATTTGTACTTGAACAGTTTTTTATTGAATAAGGCATAACTTTAGTTCACAGTGTTATGACTTTTTCAAGATATGAAGTACAACATTTATGTAAATACATATACATTTTTTAGATAAAATGTTTAGTTGACTTACAAAGTCACTTTTTATATTTAACAGATTTGTTAAAGTACGGTTCTATACATAAATAGTGAATGACAACCTTAACAGATTGTCATTCCAGGGGGTGTTGTTACTATATGTATTTGTCTCTTATCAGATAGCATTAGAGTGTTTTATTTGCTCATTGACATAGACTTTCTTAAAGAATTGTATTTAGATGGATATGTTGCTTTAAATGGTTTTAGATACATTGTGTTTGTCAGCTGATGCTAGTCATATGACTTTAAGTAACTACTTATACATCTGAATGTTACTTTTTAACTGAATCTGATGAAGTTGCTGCATTAGCGTCAACGAAAAGTGCTTTATTCCAAAATAAAACTACTAAAAGGTTTTGGGTTTTGGCTTCGTTCACTATTGGATTTTGTTCTATTTCATCTGCCTCTTGATAAAGACCAGAAGGATTGTGCCAGTAAGTCGTGACTTTTTGCTGAGTCACCACTTGCTGACACTCTTGGGCATGATGTAGTGTTACTGTATCATTTTGCAGGTCAGCTTCTGGAGACACAGGGTTTACATGAACATAGTCTGTCGATAACTTGCTTCTGTGGATATGTGACCCAGTTAACAAAGCCCTGCATTGAGATGTCTCTAATAGAAAGCATAACAAATTGTTCAGAATTTAGAGGTCACTAGAGGAGTGTATCTTAAAGAGAGACAAAAAAGAATAGGCTAAGGAAGAATGAAAGATGTTTGAAGCCTGTAATGGTGCTTCAGAATTGTTACAACAGATGATGTATTTTTAACTAATTCATTATTTAATAGTTACTTCGAGGGATACCATGGATTTTTGGTAACTTGTTTTTGTGTCACACCAGTAGGTGTAGTTTCTTCTTTCATCTTTTATTTTGTTGAATGTATTACTTTACTGCCTCATTTTCATAACTTTTTCTTAATACATTTACAGTCATGTGGTCATCTAAATTTAAACACAGTTAATTAGGGTTCATTTAGAGACCTAGACACTAGAGGAGTTGATCAGGAGAGAGGGGGATAATGGTGCTGCTCACCTCACCCATAGGGTGGGTTGTATACCTGTTTAGGGTTATATGTTGCCTTCTATGATTCTTGGAAGAGTCTGGGAACAAATCCAAAGCAATGGATCTGTTTATGGGTGGAGGGTTGCTGCTGTGGCTTACATATCCATCAAAGGTCAAAAGTGATCCTTGCATTAGCCCATTGTGCACCCACCTCTTCAGTGCCAGTTTGCACTTGCAGCAACATGTAGCATTAGTAAAATTCTGTGAGGGTTGCACCATAGTCATTCAATGGCACACTTGCAGGATCAGCAGCCAGTGGGAACCAATAATTGAAGTGAGGTTTGCACCATAGTCATTCAGTGGCACACATAGAGGATCCAAAGCCAGTGGGAACCAATAAGTTAAGTGACAATTAAGCACATGTTTGATTCATTTAATTCAGTTATTCATTTAATGGTATCCTCCTTTATTTTTTTGGACTGTGGGAGAAACTAAAGCTTATCTACACAAGCAACAGGCAGAAAACAGAGAACCATTTTTATAAGGGACACCCTATTCATCACAATAAGTATATACACACACTTTCTCTTAGACACAACAGTTATACCTGTGGGTGTTTGAGGATCTTCACTTCACTTAATTGGCTTGTCTTTCTGATTTAGGAGATAACTGGAGCTCCTGGTCACATGGGCGTAGGCAGGGACTTGCAGATTCTACATAGGAGCCAACTCGGCTAGGAAATAAACCGGAGAACCAAGAGCTATGAGGCAGCAGTGCTAACCACTGCATCACAGTGCCACATATGTTTTAAAGTATAGTGTAGTGCAGGACCTTTTAAAGCATAATTCCATAAAGATGCATGTTTAAAATGTGAACTTTACCGAGTTGTGATCACTCTTTAGATTTATGCTTATGCTCTAACCAGCGAGAGATGCAAAGTTCAGAAATGTTAAACTGATTTATCAAGCATGTTTTCATCAGCTCATCATTTTCTGCTGACAGGACATGTATGCTATCACTGTGATCACCACTATTGAACCTTTGGCTGCTATATAAAGAAGTCCTGATTCCTTTAAACATGTATGACCACGAGTAAAAGAGAACATCGTGTCATGCCATCTTATATCCTGAAGTGCTTCTTTGTGGCATTGTATTTTAGAAAAAACTGTCTGTCACACTGACTACTCAGATTTGGATTTCTACACATGAACAATTGTAAGGATTCTCAAAGAGTGAATGTGTGGATCTGGCTTCCTGCTGGCAGAGAACCTCGTCCTAGAATTTGTCATGGCAGGACATCACAAACCTGATTTAATGAACAGCTGCTGGGGGTTATGTCTGTGCTAACTATCTGTATTGTATTGTATTGTAGCATGTTAACATCATTTTATCTGAACATCATCTACTTCTGTACAAAGTATAGACTGTTAGTAAATGCCATATTTAAATAATTGATGCAGATACTTTCTCCTAGACATAACAATTACTCTTGCATACAATACTTACACCTGTGGGTAGGCATTATGATGTGCTTTAATACTGAAAACAAGTTGTAACATGTTTAAACCTATTGTCATTTTAAGAAGTGGAAAGTAGAACAAAGTATCATTCTTAATGTTAACACATTGATGGACTTGAGTTTATTGTGTCAAACTTTAAAAAGTGTTGCATTGTTTTGAATAATTGCATGAAACTGTGCAGTCCTGTTAATCTTTTTCAGTAATAGTAACAAACAGTTCTTTGTGCAGTCTAGGTATACAGTGCAAAATAAAAACAAATGTTTTAAGCGACGTTGCTTTTAGTAGAATATATAGATATGTGTGTGTGTGTATTGAATTCAGATTAATTTTAAGAACTAGAGAATAATCTGAAATACAATATCATATTGCCATTTTTGTAGCACTGTTTTTCTGTATCCAAGTAGAGCTGTACAAGGGTAAAACAGATTAGCGTCCATAAGCAATGTATTGCTAATGTTAAGTCAGTGATGTACTCAGGGCCACACCCTGCAGCTTTTCATGTCTAGTAACACAACCGTTGTCTTGTAACATTGTAAACCTTTAATGAGGTTATATTTTTTACACGAGTTCCTAGCATGCCACCCCAGGCAAGCAATGGTATTGTGCAAGACAACACTGTATTTAATATCCCGTACAGAACTGGGTCCTTCCTACTGATCACTTGCTTCCTTGATTTTGCATGACTGGAATAACGACAGGCTGCTCACTGCAGACATACTTGTAGAGAAGGCATACCTGGCCATTGTAATAACTGTATCACTGATTTGGACAGGGTCGTATCTTAAGATTAAGTTTTTGGGTAGTCACAGCTAGAACTTGCCCTTCAAGTTGAATAAGTCAGTGAGTCTTTTCTGGATAGCCCGTAGTCCCTGAGACTCATGTATGTAATGGCCTAAATGCAGAAAAGAACTCTACTTATTAAACCACTGGAATAAAAAGTAAAAGTGGTGAAATAATTCAGAAATTCATGGGTTAGGCATAGCTAGTACTTATGCTGGTTGAAGAAAGAAGCTGTTGTACAGAAATGGTAGCCCATTCAGTCTTCAGATGCTATGAAAAGCTATGATTTTGTGGTTTGAGTGTGTGATGCATGTTGTTTGAGCATAAGGCTATTTAGAAGAACATTTGCAGGGTCCATAAGCTTTCATGGTCTAGCACTTAATAGTGTATCCATTTGCAGTTTAAGGGAGAAATGTGCAGTTAAATATGTTGTAGGGAACTATGAGTTCTCTCCAAAGTTTGAGGTGTTACACTGGAATATTTGGTGCTACTATTCTAGACACGTAAATGGTAGGAAATTGGCAGCATGTCTTGACAACTTAAACTTGTGATTTTATGCTTTGTTTGATAAGTTGACAGCTGGCTTTTAAATGATTCACTTCCCAAGAGGAAACAGGATCTGTAAGAATGGAAATGACAACCATTCTGTTAAAGTAAGGAACTGCACTCAGAGCTGCCCTTGTTCAGCAGCTTTCTAATCCCTTTATTGGAGCTATCCAAAGAGCAGTGCTTGTGAAAATCCAGCACTCTACCACACTGCTTCATGAGTCTTTTCACCTTCAGGGGAGTTGATAAAAACGTAGTCAAAGCTGCTGCAAGGTACTCCAGTATATGACTGCTTTGTAGCTTTGAATTGCAGTGAAGGAGCTTGGAGTAAGGCTTTATGATGCTAAGAGGTGACCTCTGTTAGGCATGCAAGTCATCCTTTGACCCATTATCAGCAGTTAAATGGCATCAGAAATATTCAGTCTAGGGATGTAAACCTGTTCTGAAACATCAGCAGAACGGTTTGGTATATTTCTCAGAAGATACTGATGTTGTGAAACCGACTCCCCATCCACATAAAACAAATTTGATCTGTCCATATTCAAGCACAACTTAAATCTGTGTTTAGAAACTGCAAATTTATCCCAGAACTGCCCCCTGTGTTAGTAATGGAAAGAGACAGCTCCTAAATGCTTTTTACTATGCATGGTTCCTCTCACGTTATCTATGGTATGATCCCCAGTCATTGTTATTAGGGGTAATATATAGTTATTGGCCATGGCATGGGTAAAGCCAATCTATGACCAAATGGGATAGGTTATTTTGAGTACAATAAGGGAAACTAACTATGCTTAAAATAGCCCACAAGGGCAACTAGCCTAGTACTTTTCTATGAACCTGTGAATCTCACAACTTGTAAATGCCAACAGAGATTTTACTCCCCTTACTGTATAATCACTTTATGGCATCCTGCAGTGTATACTGAAGTGTTACTGAAATCTGATGCAAGTATACTGTAAATTACAGATCTGATTTCAATTTTCATTCATTCCTCAACATATGGGTTCGGATCTGATCCTCAGATCCGACTTGGCTGCTGTTTTACAGCTCATGGATACTACAAGCCCTCAAGCTCCTCTGTTACCCATAATGAAGCAGACCCCCTCATTTTCTGGATCTCGTTTGCCTCCATTGTGAATGGACATGCTCTACAGCATTTGAGTGTGTTTGTTCTGAGAATACAATAAGTTATTCATTTTTTCCTTTTTCTGTCTTCTATTATTCCTGCCTTTGACTTACCGCTGGTAGTTCTTTTTTATCATAGCTAGTAATTTGCTACTATAGTTGTTGCAGTTTTTGCCTACTCACTTTCAAGTAATTCTAATTACCATAGTTGGTAATTCTTCCTTCCTTTCTATTACCCTTGATTGGTATTTTTTTCTAAATACCATTGCTGGTAACTCTATTGTATTTTTCTTCTGATTTCAAATATATATATATATATATATATATATATATATATTGTTAAACATTTTTGTATTTAGTAACAGCACTTCTTCCCTCTACTTATTTTTATCTTTCTGGTATGGTACTGTGCTTGGCTTCAGAGCCCTCCGATCCAAGACTCCTGGAACCATCAATTTCAGATATGAAGATACCTCTTTTTTCATATCTGATGTCTTCTCTGAGCGTGCTAGCTCCGACCTTTTCAGAGCTGGATGGCTTTCGGACCCAAAGCTTCTTTGTCTGATCTGAGGGGTTAGAGTCGATTCTGAAGTTGTCGCCATCTCTGGCCCTCTGAGTTTCTGCATTCTGTAGCTCAGCTCTGACTCCTGCCTCAGCAGCGCTGTCTTCAAGTCTGAGGGAACTGTCTGTCCAGAGGCATCCCTTCTCGGCTCTGGCGGTTTGCTTTTCCCCCGGACATTCTGCTGTCAAGGTGGTAGAGAAGAGTATTCTCTTCTGGGGATCAGATTGGCCATCCCCCCTCAGATCTTCCTAATGTTTCTCAGATGTTTTTGTGTCCATGAGCCTCAACATTCTACTCCGCAGAGGCAGCCAGCCCAAAGTCTCCAGGTGACACCACAGGGCTTAGTTATTTTTTCCGATACTTCTCCCGAACATCCCACCGAAGAAGGTCCTAGGAAGAGGAAGTACAAGAGGAGGCACTTGGACTCCCCTCAGGGGAAATGGTCCCCAAGGTCACCACCTGAGGATGTCTGATTTGGAGACATTTTAGATAGCCTGAAACAGAGGGGCAGATGGTCTACCAGCAACCCTTCTAAACAGGAATCAGTGTTCCTGGAGGCATTTGGTATTGGCCCACCTTCTTCCTGGGTGACTCCACCCACTGATAAGCTCAATTATTTGATCTCTCAGTGGGCTTGGAAGGAACCTTGTGTAGAGCCGATCCCTAAGAGATTAGATAAGATCCTGGCACCACCGAAGGTAAGGGAATTTTGGAACAGAGGAATACCAGTGTATGATATGGTCATCTCAGCAGCCACGCAGAAAGAACTCTGGACAGAGTTCTTCTGTTCATCCCCCTAACAGGGAGTCTAGGACATTGGACAGGTTCGGAAAGTGCATGTATGCATTAGCGACATTTGCTCAGGGGTCCCTGAATTACTTGGCTCTTTTTACTAGATTACAGAGGGATTTGATCAAGAAACTCTCAGAATCCCATCTCGGGGACTACTACTGCCAAGGCAGAGCCTTCTGTTACTTCACAGTTAGCAACCCTTCAGTGCGTCACAAATTCCTTTATGAGCCTTATTTCACATGCAGCTGAAGGAGCCTTGAGTGGCAGGTTCAGGCATTTCCAGCAGGAGGCATGCCTGGATGTATCTGTGTGACTTTGCAGAGTCCTTCAAGTCATCCTTCATCAATGCTTCCTTTGACAGAATCTCGTTATTCAGCCCTAAAGTGAAAGACACACTCTGTAGGCGGAAGAAAGATGGAAATACCCTGTCTGCTGTGGGAGTCCATTTTTTGACCCCTCAAAAAACATTTTCCAAGAATCATCAAGGTGGTCGAAGGATGTGGTACAGGAAGTCCCACAGTCCTTTCCATGATCCACTTGGAGAGACTTCCCCCAGGGGCAAAGAGGAGAACTGAAATGTTAGATGCCACTCACACAGCAGAGGTGGCCCACAAAACCAAGGATCCATAGATTATTTTTCTGAGAGACACTATCAGGACTCCTGAAAGGAGAACCAGTTGTTCACCTGCAGAGGCAGTTGAGGGTTGCTTACCCCTACACCAGAAAGCCTGGCAAGATATAACAAAAAATACTTGGGTACAGACGATTATTTCCAGAGACTATAGAATTCCCTCTTCCCTAATGCCACCACTACAGAACAAAATTCCTGATGATCCATCCAGTCAAAGGAAAACAGCAGCTTTGGAAATTCAAAAGCTGTTAGAAAAATGAGTCATCTAAGAGGTCCCCCCAGACCAGAAAGAATCCAGAACTTACTCAAGATTCTTTTTAGTGCCAAAGAAAATAGGGGCCTGGAGACCAATTTGGATCTCAGGAATCTGAACAAATTGATTCAGCATATCAGGTTCCGGATGGTCACTGTTCAGTCATATTGCCTTTTCTGCACAGATGACTGGATGTGCTCAATAGATCTCCAGGACATGTACTATCACATAAAAGTGAACAGACGATCCAGGAGGTATCTACTGGCTGGGAACCAGTCAATACCAGTTCAGAGCACTGCCCTTTGGTTTCACCACAGCCCCCCCAGGGTGTTCACCAAATGCATGGCAGTAGGAGCAGCTCACTTCAGACTACAGGGATTCTGGGTGTTTCTGTATCTAGATGACTAGCTCCTAACCGCCTTGATCAAGGATCTACTGATAGCAGCTCGAAACGATGTACTCCAGATGTGTTCCAGCCTCGGCATTACAATCAGCCACAACAAATCTTGGCTTTAGCCAACTCAGACATTAGAATTCATATGGACCTTTTTCCAACACAATATCAATGACAACATCTATCCCATTATGAAGGGTCAACCAGTCATATTCAAGTCAGAAGGATTCTCAGGAAATCAGTACTGCCAGCCCAAAATGTATTACAAACCCTGGGATCAATGTCCACAGCAATTGCACTACTTCCATTAGCAAGATACCATATGGCAAACCTCCAGTGGATGTTAGCAACCCAGTTGTCCATTTTACACCAACCTGTATCCACCAAAATCAGCATAATTCAGGCCTGCAAAATGTACCTTTGCTGGTGGATTCACTATGATCAAATGTTTCAGGGTCATCTATTCATCCTCTCTCAGCCCAAGGCCATAGTGACCACAGATGCTTCCCAGATCGGGTGGGGGACATTTCTTGGGGAAGACTGTTAAAGGCACGTGGTACTCCGAAGAGGCCAAACTGCATATCTGTGTGCAGAAAATGAGAGCAAGTACTCCTAGCATTGCAGGCATTCCAAGATTCTCTCCCTTCCAGAACAATTGCGATTCAAATGGGCAATATGTCTGTAGTATGGTACATCAACAAACAAGGAGGAACCAGATCTTGCCTTTTGTGTCGAGAAACTATGAGATTGTGGCAATGGGTGATTTCTTCAAATCGATTTCTGATAGCAGCGCATATACTGGGGATTTCCAGTATGACAGACAAGTTGAATAGGTCCATTTCATTATATCATCAGTGGTGTCTCAACTCAAAAGTGGCAGAAAGGATATTCTGCCTATGGAAGCAGGCATGTTGCAACCTATTTGCATCTGCCCTGAAAAAAATGCAGCAGGTTCATTGTCATAATCCTTCCCCTGGGGGAGTCACCTTGAGACGCTCTCCTTCACGACTGGCCCCCAGGTCTCCTCTATGCTTATCCCCCAATCCCCTTAATCCCCAAATTTCTACAGAAAGCATCCCAGTTGAAGAGCAAAGTCTTCTTCATTGCCCATTATTGACCTCAACAGATATGCTTTCCCTTTCTTTGGCCTCAACTAGTTTACACACCCATGGATTCTTGATCCAAATCCAGACCTCCTGTCTCACTCAACAGACATGATTCACTTGGACATTTTGGGGCTAAAACTGACTGCATGGTTTCTCCAGTTCCATTGATAGCCAGACAACCTAAGCTCTCTTCTCCAGTATACCACATTCTTTTATCTTCCCCCAAACCTTCCACTAGGAAGATTTACAAAAGCAAATGGAAAATATTTGTGCTTTGGGCTCAACAGGAAGACATGGATGCTTTTTCTGCACCTATATACAAAATTCTAGAATTTGTGGCTTCTATCTTTAATGAAGGAGCTAGTCCTTCTGCGGTCAAAGTTCAGTTGGCTGCTAATTCCAATTTTCATATAGGGGTTGATAATTCTACCTTGGCTTCTTCACATCTTTATAAAGCCGTTATAAAAGGTACTTTTTTTACTCAAACCACCTTTTAAGGACCCTAATCCACTTTGGGATCTGAATTTGATGCTACAGGCTTTAACTCAAAAAACATTTGAACTGGCTGCAAAATGTGAATTGAAATACTTGACTTGGAAAACTGTTTTTCTGGTAGCTATATCATCAGCTAGGAGAGTTTCAGAACTTTAAGCTTTATCCTGTATGCCTCCTTATTTAATTTCCAATAAGGATATGGTGTCTTTAAGAACCAGTCCTTCCTTCCTTTCTTCCTAAGGTGGTGTCAGGATCTAACATTAATCAAACTATTAACCTTCCTGTATTCTTTCCAAATTTTGCTAACAAAGATGAATACATTTTGCATTTATTAAATGTTCACAGACAGTTACGTTTTTCATCTTCACAGATCTGAAAAGTTTAGAAAATCAGATCAGTTGTCTGCGTCCTCAGAAAGCAGATTGGGTCAACCAGTTTCAAAAGTAACTTTATCAAAATGGGAAACAGATTGTATTTCTTTTGTCTATAAAAAGTTTGCAGTGGCGTTGCCAAAAGTTGTAAGAGCCCATTCAACCAGGTCCATGGCAACTTCATCGGCCTTTCTGTTCAGGACTTGGATGATATTATGCAGCTGCGACTTGGGTCAATCCTTATACCTTTATTACTCATTACAGATTGGATCTAGTCTTGGTGAAGAGTGGCCTTCAGCTCTACAGTACTCAGGAATATCCTTCCTTAGACTACACCTGAGATTCATGTAGCTGGAGACTCCCTCCCATATGTTGAGGAATGAATGAAAATTGACAATTTCAAGTAAAGAAGACGTTATGTACTCACCATAATGTTCCATCCGTGTCATCCATTTTCATTCTTCCTCAACCCCCCACCCTCCAACCCCCTACCCTCTTCTATGTAGGACTTCTGGAAGAACAACCAATACTCCTTCTCTTTGAACTGCAGATAGTGACTTTCCATCTTAAAACTATAAATTTATTCCATCACACATAAGAAATTGCAAACAAGATTTGGGGAATGAGGGGATCTGCTCCATTATGGGTAAGGGAGGAGCTCATGAGCTTGTAGTATTCACGAGCCGTGAAACAGCAGCAGAGGCAGATCCGAAGAATCAAGATCTATCATTAATCAAACTATTAACCTTCCTGATTAAATGTTCAAAGACAAAGACCTAAATCTGGTATGTGACATTAATAGAACCTGCTGGAGGGACAGATTTGTCTCCTAGAGGCTGCCACACTTTTGGAATAGACTCCCACTTCACATCAAACAGAGCACCTCAATGGCCTTCCTCAAACACAATCTGGATGATTGGATGGGTAACCGTACATTCACCCTGGGGGTTCTACATGTGTCCCTCTTGGACAGGGGCAGTAGATGCTGATCATACTTCACAACTTGGAAACATCAAAAATCTGGACAAAGACCTATGAAAAGTAGGTACAACTGGCCAAAAATTTGTATGCTGAGTAACATAAAATTTGCATAGGTTCATAGGTTAGTACTAGGCTAACTACGCTTGTGGGTCATTTTAAGCCTAGGCAATTACCCCATGTGAGAATCAAACCATGCACCTTGTGTCTGTAAGGTAAACACCTTAACCATTATTCCAACCTCCCACCCATAATATAATTGTATAATCCCACCCACCCCATGGAATTGTGGGATACCAACATTCAAACGCAAATTGAAGAACAGACAAAATATTAAACACAAAACATAACAAGAACAATAGTGTTTTATTTATATTAACATTTGAACTTGTATAATATTTTGAATTTGTTTAAAATTAAAATGCAAATTTATTTTATAAAAAATATATAATTAAAATAAATACAATTTGTGCAAAAAAAATCAAATAAATTCTAACTACTACTAAATTGGTATAAAATAAAACTAAAATAATATAGCATTAATGGATGTCATCCACATGGATATCAACAGGACTAGATTATGTCAACTTCTGCCTGTTGGATAGCAACTCACTCGATTCTAAGAAACAGTGAGAAAAGCTTACTTATAGGAACTGTTTTCACTTACTTCAAAGAAGCCTTCTGACAGGGGTGAACATAATCTGCTTGTCAGTCAGATGGACAACAGAGGCCAAGGAATGAGAGCAATGTGGAAGAAAGATACCCAAACAGTTCCTGTAGGAGTAGGAGCAACAGGTCTAATAAAAAATAATTTACAATCACACTTAAATATGCTACCAATACATATAACACCATATCAGTTACAGGAGGAGGCAATTTTGGGTCATTGTGGATGCTGAGAAGAGCACCCTTAGCTAACATTAAAGACAGAAACAATATTAATTCCGTGAACTATAATTATACCTTGACTCCAAAATGGAGTTAGTTCCCTTCATTGTGTTAGAAAACCCAAAACACGGTGAAATTAAACCAGGCACAAGCTAATTGCAACACACGTAAGTGGATGAATGCTAACTGCAAAACAGAACCTTCAGTGTCAAGTCAGCACTACCATCTTAGACTTCACCTCCACTTCCTTTGTAGTATAAAAAGGCTGTATACAGATATGATGCACAACACAAAAACAGGCAACATAATTAAAAACAGCTACAAAGTTCATAATCACAGAAGGCAACGAATCACTAATTATTGTTTAACGTTTTCCTGGGGGGGGGGCTACAAAGTTCATAATCACAGAAGGCAACGAATCACTAATTATTGTTTAACGTTTTCCTGGGGGGGGGGGGCAGCAGCCTCCATGCACCCTTTCCTTCTGCCACTACGTAAACATTTTCAGTCTGAATGCAACAGAGTTAAATATTTCAATGTATGACAATACTCCTAATCCCCTGTCTTGACATTTGCTCTTTTCTGACTCTGATTTTGTATGTCTGACCCTTTTTTAATTCAGTTTTGAGTGTTTCAGTCTTATGCATGGGACCCAATCTATGTTGCTTCCCCTATACACAGTTCAACAAATTTTCCCCATACTGAAAACACCTATCAGCAGCATTATGCGTCAGTAATATTATTACTTCTACAAAAAGTCATATTCAACCTACCTTCAGTAAATGCAAAGTCATGTAACTAGGCACACAAAAAGGTGAATATACTCAAATCCAAATTAATTGTTAGAACAGATCTCAGTTTTACAATATCTTGGTATAGATTCATTGATGGGATGCAGATTGGAAGTGGATAACACAAGGTAGAAACTGAATATTTAGTTTATGTAGGAGACAATGTGAAAGGCAGCAAAGACTCTTGGCATGAAATCCAGAGCCTACTAGTAAGGGTTGGGAGTAGTGTCTGGCAGTTGTGGTGCAAGGTTTGATTCCCTCAACCTCTATTGCTTAACTGTGCGACTCTGAGTAAGTCCCTTTACCAGAAACCACTCCAGGGCTAAGTCTGAAAATGGACCATGAGGATCAGTGCTCTATCCCGGAAAACAGATGCAACTCAATAAAAAATTAACTATTTTCTCTGGCTTGCTTAAGGTGTCCCTCCATTGTTTTTTTTTTTCCATCCTCCATTGCTTATATGCAAATCTGCCAAGTCAGAAAAAGTTTTGTCAGTATGCTGAAATGAAATGGAGCCCCAGGGTATAGACTCTTCACTCAAAAATACAGGTATTTGCAGGCATGTTAATGTTAATTAATGAAAGGAGCCCCCACCAACACACGTATACACACACACACACACACACACACACACACACACACACACACCTCTTACCACAAGAAATCTGGACAAAGCCAAAAATAGAAAAAAAAAATTAAATGTTGCTCTCATAATTTTACAAAGTTGCTAGAATGACAGGTTTTGTGTTAGCATGCATTTTCTGAAGGCTATGAGTTCTGACACCCAAATATCTGTATTTATTTAGTGACTTCAGTTCAGTTTACCAGAAAACAACAAATGTTATAAGGAGTAGACCGAAAATATAATGCAAAAGTTAGGCATTCGGCAAAAATCTGGACAGTTGAGAAGTATGGTTTATAACTAACATGAATTTTACTGAATGGCTGTCCAGCCTTAGACAGTTAAATACAAGGCAAGTACTTTTAAATTTCCATTAAAATCTTAATGTCTGGAAGTAGAATTAGTATTTTGCTTTGCACCTAGCCACATCAGTCAGGGTTTGCACCTAACCACATCAGTCAGGGTTTTGGCCTACACTGAGAGAGGATGCAGTTAACATACACACCACTAACACTAGCTGGAGCGAGAACTGCTGCTGACGAAAACCATTTCATATTTATACAATAGCAGCATAACAATGAAAATAAAACTTCAAAGCACACTTCATCAGCTGGTGGCACTGGTGGATAGAAAGAACCTTTTACCTGGACCTAGGAGCCAGAGGAACTAGTTGAGAATGAGATAAATTTTCTCATTTTTATTTCTGGAGACAGTGTGCAAACTAAGCAAAAGAAGTTAGATGCTGGCATGGGTGTGGACCTGACTCCGCAGCTGCTCTTAACTTTAGTACGGACAAACTGCACAGTACGGTACCTGCTCTGAGTCCATATTAATTTATTTTAAAAAAACAAACAAAAAAAAAACAGCTCGAGAAACTTGAGAGTTTCGTCCTCTGACGGGATCCCTGTTCTTTAGTCTGACACTGTGTGCTGCTGCTGACTGCTGCTACTTTAAATCTAGGCAGGCAGTTGGTTACCAACACCAAGTACAAATGTAGAAAAAAGTAAACGGAGTACAGACACACACCCCTCAAGCCTCAGCCGAATTTCGACAGGATGGCAGTCTGCCTCACGAAGCTGATGTCATTGCGCACACCCTGCACTTCAGCCAAAACTTTGGCCCAAGAAAAAAGAAAAATTGAAAAAACAACCAGGAAATTCAGGAATTGAGGGGGCCACTCGGGAATTCGTGGCATCCCACTATTTTGACATCAAAACCGGAAAATACCAAGGAATTCGGTATGGTTGGGTGATCCAGTGCTGATCATAGTAACAAGGGTAAAATTTGTCTAGATTTGTAAGGGCCCTCTGGCCATTAGCCTAGTAACTTCCTATGATAAGTATTAAAAAAACTTGACCGCAAGCTTTGCTATCGCCAGTTAATATCATTGTGCCTCATCTGTCACTGAAGAACCTGTAATCAAGCTGACCTAATCATTTATTGCAAACATCAGTGTTATCTGTACATAGTAAATTAAGTTCTCATTTAGATCCTGTGCATAAAGTTTGTTTGAATTTAATTACAATGTAATATAATAATCCCTAAAGGATGATTCCTGTTATTGCCTAGGAGTTACATTCAGTTTTGTAGTTTATTATATAAACCGTCCTGCTCACTAACCATAAAAGCTAGAAACACGTATGGAGTGAATAGGCTGCTTTCCAATGGGTAGCCATTTGAAATGTCAGGACCCACTTCATTGAGTCCTAAAACAGAGAAGGAATGGCCAAAAAAAAGTCCACAATTGCCATTCCTTGGAATATTCTTTTTTTCTCCAACGTATGGCAGTCTTGGAGTTGCTATATATAAGTTTGGGGTGTGTGGAGGGTTTGTCTCCACATCAGTAGGTGCAGGGAGGTTTGTCCCTTGCAAAAAAAAAGCATACTTAAAGGAGACGAGTGAGGTTCGAGATTCTCATTTTTCCTGCAGTTTCGCTATTTTTTTTTAGCTGTCAGCACGAGATATGAAGAGTGCCAACATTTCAATAAGGAGCTTTTCCAATGTGATATTGGATGTGCAAGTTAATGCATAAACATTCTGTGTTTTAGCTTAGCATGTAGCATGTTACTGTGGAGAATATATATCATAAACAAGGGTAAAAAAATAGGGAAAGATGTGGTTATTTGGTGCTCCTACAGATGAGTAAATGGAGTTATTTGACTGGCTAAATGAGACTAGGGCTTATCTCTACTGACCCTGCTGGCTTGACATATTGGGCTGAAGTGTTGTTTTAGGTGCTAGGAAGCTGTCTGTCTGTCTGTGCCTTCATGTGGAAATAGTTGTCTATTTGGACATGTTGGCACCCTGCACTACCTGAAATAGTAAGGTGTAGATATTCTTTATTTTTCAAGTACTTGTATGTTTTCATTATTCCCAAAGAATTCCTGATCAGTCCTCTTCCTATTTTCATGGTAGAGAGCAAGACTGAGGCTCAGACCTGGGTGGGTGAACAGTTCTTTTGGAAATGCTGCTTTTCCATTACACTGTAAATAATATTTTTCTCTCTCTCTCTTCTGTAGCAGAGGTGGACCTCATGTTTGACAGTATTGCATGCCCACGCAAGATCAGTCGTTTTGGTGTTCATTCATAGGCTAACTTCCCTTCCTAGTAGCACTGCCTTTATAAGAAGGATTCCAATGCTTCAGTATTACAGATGTAAAGACCTCTTAGCTTCTTTCTGGGATTGAAGTCCTCAACTTTAATCTCACATTTCCGTTGAAGGTAGTTTTGATTTTATCTTTATCCAGTCCATTCTTCCTGATTTTTTTTTTTTTTTGGGGGGGGGGGGGGTGAAACTGGGAGGAAAGAGTTGGCTTTTCTCTCATGAAAATGCTGTATCTATTCAGGTGCTCCTGAAGTGTTTTCCACTGGTTTAATTACATGAAATGTGGTCCATCTTCCTGGCTTTGGGGAAGGGAAGGCTCACAGTTTTCAAATATCCACTTCTCAGTTGTTTGACAGTTGTGTTCTCTTCTTTCATCAGGTGGTTCCGCTCATTAGCTGTTGTTCTGGTTAAAGTCTGCTCTCCTTGATGAGGAGTAGCCACCTTTGGAATTTGTTTTAGAATGTCATTACTGAAGACTCTGATGCTGTGACCATTCCTTCTGCAGTACTTTTCTCTAAGTGTTATTGATTCACCTGGGGCTGAAGAAGAAAGTGTTTTCTAACTAACACTGTGCTCCCAGACTAAAGACTTTTGTGCTCTGTTCGTGTGTGATCCTCTGTCTTCTTTCTGGCCTGGTGGCTTACTGCTGGGGATTCATCCCAGGCACAGGACCTTTAAAGTAGGGTCCTCAGCGCTGGATATAATACATAACATTTTACCACATCAGTTGATCTATGAGAGGGGCTCTCCATGATGATTTTGGAATGTACTTTCACCATCACCCTGCATCAGCCTTCACATTTGAACCTCCCTGTAAGCTAGGTAAGTAGTATATATTAGTGTAATGCTTATTAGCAATAGGGTTGTTAAACCTTTATTTTTATTTCTTGATTTGCAGAGGAATGCTGATTATTGGTAGGTGCATGTTATGTCATAGTATGCACTGCCACTAGCAGACAGTCGTCTTGATGCACATTGTTTTAGGAAAAAGGTGAAGAATTCTGATTGTTGTAAAAGATGAACATTGTCACATGACCCATCAAGAAGAGTCCCCACGTAAGGTAACTGATGCCAGAAGAATGCATTTGTTATATGTCAGGTAGACCTGTGTCATCCCCTTTGGTAAAAACTCTGTACCCATGAACTACCACATAGGCAGCAATCTACTTAACACCGAGTGTGTGATAAGAGACCTTGGGACCCAGGTGGACAGTAGTCTCTCCTTTGATAGTCACATCACCACAGTAGTCAGAAAGTCCTTCTACATGGCACACCTCATCATAAAAGGGTTCTCTTCCAGGAAAAAAGAGGTCATTGTTCCCCTCTACTCGACACTCATTAGACCCATTATAGAGAACAACGCCCTTTTGGAATGTACTTCACAAGACATCTGCAGCAGCTGGAAACACAACAGAAGTACCTCACAAAGAGGATTACTGGCCTCAAACAAATGCCCTACACTGACCGCTGCAAAAATCTCCAGCTTTACTCCGTAGCATATCGCCTACTCCGAGGTGATCTCTGCCTAACATATAAAGCTATGTCAAACCCAGAGCTGTTGGACATGCTACACCTAAAGAAATCCCAATCCCTCCGAGCTACATGCTCTAGGGACCTAAACCTTGTCACCACAATAAACTGGACATGCTAGAGGGATAGATTCCTGTCTCAGAGACTTCCCATACTCTGGAACAGGCTACTCATCTATGTCAAGCAAAGTTCTTCATTAGCACTCTTCAAGAAAAATCTTGATGAGTGGATGGAAAATAGGAAATACACCCCAGGGATCACTTCTGTTTCTCTGCTCAACAGTGGCACAGGAAAATAACTTTCTTGGGTTGCATAAGCCAGGGAACCTTGTTGGCTAGGCTTACGTAGGCCCTTGGGCCAATAGCCTAGTACCTACCTATGAACCTGAATCATCCAGTACTCTGGCAGCAGAAGATAAAATCAGACTGTTAGAGAACATTGAATGCTTACTGTGAATTAGAGCTAAGTAATCTCAGTAATGGAACCAGCATGGGAAAAGTTCCTGATGGCAGATAGAATACTTTACATTGCCTTCTTTGGGAACTGATGATAAAACCAAACTGTTGTATGAAACACAGTGTACACATTAGGAATCCCAATTAATAGTCTCATTAGTGGAATTAGCATGTAGGTTTGTACCTGAGATTAGTTAAGAGTACTTTGAATGAAGGTCCCCAGGAGCTACAGGTTCTAGATGTTCTGAGATGCCTTTTAGAAATTTTTAAACATTTTCATCCAATGGTGACCTGAACAAAAATGATAAATAAGGAAGGAAATTCAGTTTTGTTCTTCGACTTTGATTTTTCCTGCATCCTTTCAACACACACTGCCACTACCAAGAGTTCACTGTAATAAATGTGGAGTAAGTGATCAGATTAAACTGAGGCCTAGGGACAAACAGAAACCACGGGGTGTATATGCTCTGAGGTGCATTTTAGAGTTGTTTTCCAAACATTTCATCAAATGATGGCATGAACAAAAAACATGAGAAAGGAAAGAAATTCAGTCTTTTTCTTTCAAGGAAGAAATAAGTTGTGTCTGATAAAAGAGCAGCTCACAGTAAACTTAGAAGAGAAATGATTATATGATTGTGAGAATACATAAATCCTGTCCATGAATAATGCCTACCCTCCTTATCCCTCTGGCGTTAAATTGGGATGAAAGTCAAGGCACAAATTGCTGCTGTCATATGTTTCAAGTATCAGACATATACAGAATGCCTCTTCACCCCTATCCCCAGAGGTCAGCCACCTTCTGTGTACCACTTTGAGTGAGACTGGGATGAAACTGAAAGAAATGAACACAGTGACATTTCTACCTATATTAGCAGCATGTCTCCTTAACCCACTCGCCAAAAGATAGCCACCCCTATGCGTCTGATGTTTTGATTTTAAGGAAAGTGCAAAAATAATGATCACATTAATGTATTCCAACTTGTTACTCCTAAAGGATACACTGTTTGTAGACAAGCTAAAGAGAGCTTTTGTGCATACCTCTGACTCTGTGAGAAAAGTTAAAGAAATAATGACTGCAGCATTCCACTGTTCTCAACACAAGCTACGGCAGCCGTCTTTGTACACTCCTGAGCAGGCTGTTTCAGAGCCAGTGTTTCATCCTGAACATTTAAGGTTGGCACCAGATATCATGGAAGCCTTAGTACCAACTTTCTTGCATCCAACTTAGTCTATACCCAGACCATTGAGGTCAGTGGAGTCTGGGGGTCGAGCCCTAGATATTTGACCTTCAGCTTCAGTTTGGTTGCTGCAGGTGTTGGTGTTAAAGTCCGCACTGTTTAAAGTTCTGCTCCTACCATGATATCAGAGTTGTCTGGGTCTTCAGCATCAGAGATCCTGTCTTCTATGCAGTTGATATCCATTTCTTTGAGTTCTGATTTGACACTGACTAAGGCGTCCTTGATACTGGCTGACACAGGAATAGCTTTCAAGGTTATTGAGAGAATGATTGCTTCCTTGTCTCAGAAGACTACAGAAGTTGTTTTGACACCAGATCCAAACCTTAGCACTCATCAGTCTGGACTTCATACCTTTTGTTATTCTTCTTAGACGCACACAAAACCTGAAGGCTTCATACAGCCTTCTTCACGTGCACAGGCAGAGTCTTTGGGAGATTCAGATGCATCCCCACTGGATCTTTCTGGAGACAGACATATGAAAGGATACACATTGACCACTTCTCCCACAGAGCCCCTCATTTCAGATAGTGTATTTGGATGAATGGGAAGGTTCCCCACAATCCCCTCCAGAAGATGTCAGATTTGAATAAATCCTGAAATTGATATGCCAGATGAGTCTTGGCCTGCCAACCCATCCATCCCAGACAAAAAAGTGTTGTTTGAAGTGTTTGTGTGTACCCTCTGCCACCTAGGTGATCCCTGCTGACTGCTTGATTGACCTGGTGGTGGAGACAGCATGTCAAGAGCCCAGTTTATTGGAAGTGATACACAGGGAACTTGTACAAGTTTTTCATTCCGCTGAAGCCATTCACCATTGCAGTAAAGGTCCTGTGATGGATTCTTGTTATTGGATGAGCAGCCACTAAGAGAGCTATCAAAAGACAAAGCACCTGTACATCCCCCCCAACAAAGAGTCTTGTGCAATGGACAGAATAGGGAAGCATGTCTATGCCCCGGCATGCTAGCCCTGACTGTGTTAAATTATATTACTTACATAAACTGCTTCCAAAGAGACATAGCTGAAAAAGCATTAGACTCTTTGAGAAAGCTAGCCATTCTAGAGTCCAGCAAGTAGGTCAGAACTCTTGTGTCCACACTGCTGAATATTTCCTATGTTTTCATGAGACCACTCGCTACATAATGCAGCCATTGGATGAGCTAGAGCAGTGGCAGCCTCCATAACTGTAACATATGTCTGGCCCCACCTTTGTGACTTTGCAGACAACTTTAAAGCATCCTTTGTTGGTGCCTCTGTGATAGATCCTCATTGTTTGAACCTAAAGTTAAGGAGAAACTACAGAAGGGTAACCAGGAAGGAACAATGTTGTCTGTCCTGGAAGTATGGTATGAGACGTCACAATGATCCTACAACAGGAATCAGAAGGATCCCAAATCCCTCTGTTTCAGAAAGTCCCAACATCAATCCTTTGACTCCTGTTCTGACAGTGGTGACCAAAGCAGAGGCAGCTCCTTCAACAGACACTTCCCCAGGGACAAAGGTGGTCCATAAAACCAGGGATTCCAAAGTCCTAAAGGGACCTCAGCATCCCTGAAGGCTTGCCAACTTCTTCCTTCTGAATTCAGTCAAGGGACAACTTTGTTTTCATTCATTTGTGTGAATGACCATTACGCAAGACAAATGGGTGAGGAAAATAATATTCAGAGAATGTACAATACATTTATCGTCCACAGCAACAGTCTGTGCCACTTCCACGTGTTCCATCCCACCAGAGAGAGCTATGCAGGATGTCCCACCAGACCAGAAGGGGCCCAGGCTTTATTCCAGATTCTTTTCAGTATCCAAGAAAAACAAGGTGCTCAGGCCAGTCCTAGGTGTTACACGCAGCCTAAATCAGTACATTAAAAAGTACCAGTTCAGGATAGTGAAGGTACAAATGATTTTGCCTTGCTCACTGGCAGACAATTGAATGTGCTCAACAGACATCTGGGACGCCTCCCTCAATATCAAAATTGTCAAGAAGTTCAGGAGGTTCCTGCGCGTCCTGCAGGAGGCCAGTCACTATCAATTCTGAATCCTTCTGTTTGGTTTCACTACAGCCCCAGGTGTTCAACAAGCAGATGGCAGTAGCTGCAGCAAATTTGCAACCCAAAGCAATCCTAGCTTTCCCCATATCTAGACAGTTTTCTCCTAGTTGTTACATTGATGGAATCCATGATTGCTACTAGAGGTTACATACTTAAGCTCTACCTGTTTGGCATCTCTGTAAATTTAGGAAACTCCCAGCTTCAAACTTCTCAGACATTGGTTTTCCTAGGTTTCTGTCTGAACCAGTGTCTTGCACACTGAAATTTGTAAATGGGCTGCAGACACTAAGAAATTCCATTTCCACACTGTTAGACCACCACTCCCCCAGCCTTGAAAGGTCTTGAATTGATGGCTTCATCCATTATTTCAAGTTCCATGTGCTCATTTGTACATGAAGGTTCTTAGGTAGACCCTAAGTGTGTAGTGGTTTGTACTGTCCGGCACTCCTAATCACATGACTCGGGTCTGCCGACATTATTTAACTTGCTGGCTAGAATCAACTATGGTCTCTTTAGGGCAACCATTTCTCCTTGCATGCCAATGGCTGTGGCCAGCCTTGCTGAGGTCTCTCTGTCTCCCTGTCCAGTACCAAATACAGCAGCTACTTCATCTTGATCCTTCCAAAGAAGCAGTCACTGAGGAACACTGTAGTCAGTCAGTGGCTTCCCAGAGTCCTGTGTGTCTTTCTTGCTGTTCCCCTGATCACCAGATTTCTGCAAAAGAACTGTTGTGAATCCTTATTATTCCATTCTGGCCTAGGCAAATTTTCTTTCCTTGCTGAAACCTTATGTCATAAAGCAACCATGGCTTCTGAGTATGGGACTGTGGACCTCTTGTCCCATCTACCTGGCAAGCCTCACCCAGACATTCACACCCTCAAGCTAACCACATGGCTTTGACAATTCTGTTAATGACATGTGATCCTGCTCTTGTTCAAAGAGTCGTTCAGATACTGTCAGCTTATTAGAAAGAATCCACTCACAAAATTTACAAAAACAAATTGAATCATTTCCCCATATGGGGAAAAACCAAAACAAAGACCCCCCCTTTTCTAATTTAATTCTGTCAGTACTGCATCTCCTGTCATCATTGTTTGATCCTGGCTGCAGCTTTTCTGCAGTTAAAGTCTAGTTGGCAGCTGTCTGTAATTTCCATACTGGTTTCCCATCTTCCTCGCTTGCAGCCCCAAAACTGTGCAAAGCCTTCCTAAAAGGGTCGTTTCTAGTATGCTCTCCCATCAAAGATCCAACATCATACCGAGACTTTAGTTTTGTTGTCAAAACTTCAACTAAATGCTTCCCATAGTATAGGTTTGATTCCCTTACACACCACCATGTTGTTCCAAATCACGTAACCAGACAATGCTCCTAGTTTGCATATTAAGAGGAACATGCATCCAGTGAGCTCATTAATAACATATGGAAATAAAACTGCATGTTTGCTTTTAGGAGTCTGGTACAATAGGCTGTTCAGGATTCTTGCATCAAAATATAGATATAACCGTAAATACATGTAAAATGATATGTAGAGTATTCTCCCCATTGTTCTTGGCCTTGTCCATGATTCTTGATCTAAGGGGTTGTGATCTGTGCTCAGCATCGCAGGTATTTATACTGGGGCAAGAAAACAACAGACATTGACATTATCATCAGAGCCTCACACACACACACACACACACACACACACACACACACACACACACACACACACACACATTTCTGTATTTATTTATTTTCTTACTGGCATGAAGTAGACCTGAATGAAATATTGTAGCTTTACTTTTTTTTTTTTGAGGGGGGGGGGGGTGCAGAAGCGAACGTCAACAAAAGTTCTGCAGCCAGTCAGGTCCTTTTTGCACAAAGCATACATCATGAAAGATTGCAGCTTTGCAATGGGGCCTGATATGTTTCTTCTTGTGGACACTGTTGAGCCGAAAAAAAAACAAGGAGAGGAGCAGAAGTGGGAGCTGGAACCATTGTGCAAGTGCCAGCAGTTATATAACGAGACGTGTGTTCCCTTCTCCATAGTTAGCCACTACTGTTGTTTTCCTCAGGACTCCACTAGGTAACAAATCATCTGGGGTTTCATGGATATCTACAGCAACTCTTACCCTTATTTCTGTGTGTTAAATTTCCTTAGTATCTCCATTTGCTACTAAGTCAATAATATAATACTGTGTTTGGTTTAGTCACCTCAGCAAAGCCTCTCTGAGACCATAGTATTCTTGCCAGCTTGCTTCTTGGTTTACTGCATTGCTGGAAGCTTGACATCATCTCCAGGTTACAACAGTACAACTTGTAGCAGCTACAGTGCACTATGCTAGCAAGCTTAACAGGCAATACGCAGTCTACTTGCTTTTACATCTGCAAATGTCTACTGATTCTTCTTTGGACTAAACATTATTTTTCCTTGCCTGATAGGTCTGTAATGTCCTTATACTGTTTCTACCATTTGGCTTGGAAGATTGAGTACTGCTAATTATATATATGAATGACATTATTGTTGTATTTGTTTGGCTGCTGTACAGAAAAAGCTGCATTTGTTCTTGGTTTGCAATTTTGAACACATATACTGTCTCTTGTAATTATATAATGTTTAGTTTTATACTCATTTGAATTTATACATTTGTTGTCTAAAATCTTCCTCTTAGTTAAATAAAAAAAAACTCAACTTATCATCCCATTTAAGACTGCTTTCCTTTTTTCCAAATCTTTTTTTTCACTGTTAAAGCTCCTTTGATAATGCTGTCTTGCAACCCTTTTGTAATACCTTTGCAAAGGGAGCCAACAAACAGCAGCTGTACCGAAGTCTAGCAAAAAAATATGTGCTTGAGAAAAAAAAAAAGAAATCTCAGCAAGGAGCTTAGGCAGACTGCACGTGTCTCCATATGTCTAACTGTGTCGTCAATAAAGCAATTATAGTGTTTTTAATGGAATTATGAGCTGCTTCATGCTGTATCACAAAAGAAACGCAGAAAAAAAGTCTTCAAAGCAGTTTGTGTTTTCTTTGTGTCATCATTTTTATTCTACTCGTTCTTTCTGGCGTATCTATAACTAGTGTGCCTCTGCTGATAGCATACAAATTGGGAGCAGCTATGATACTGCACCACTGTTCTGGGGCTTAGGATTCCATATGATTATTTCAGCTTGTCTGGTTTGATGTGATTATGTCAGCTGCGTGCCTGTAGCTGTCCTTTGCAATTTCATGTTACCTGTGGCAGTTGCTACAGTGGGAGGGTTAAAAACAAAACTGTAATGTTGTAATCTTCATTTATTACTATATAGTTGTAGCCAGGGGTTGCACTTTTGTCCGTGTGGTGTGTGAGACAACCCCGGGGAACACTTACTGTGTTATTTTGCAAAAGATCTAAGTAATTCTTCAGCCTTCTTGAAAGCATGCTGCTTGTGACTAGAAAAACAATAAGTGCTCATGGCACATATGAATAAAAAGCAGCCTCCATCTGTAACAAATTTCTGTTTAATGTCTTCTGTTCCTAGTCATTGCAAACATTTTTGAGATATGAAGTAATATTTCACAGTCTGAAAGGTACCTGACAGTTTGCAGCTCTGTATTTCTCTAGCTAGTCTGCAAATCAAAGCATGATATCCACATTAATTGTAATGTAATACAGTCAGACCTCTTTACATGCCTTGTATTCTTTCAGTGGTTGTCTTTTGTCTCCATCTAGTTTCAGTTCATCATGTTTTGGGGTCAGTTTTCTTCAGATTTGCTTGACCTTTACATTTCTGTTTTTTTTTCCTTATTTTTCTATCCCGACCTTCACACATTGTCCTATCTCCATTCTAATTGCAACACTGCCTTTCTCTCCACCCTTCTCCAAACTACATCTAGTGTTTTGATCCTTGTAGCTATTTGTGTGCCTTCGAACATTAGAACTAGATGCCATTGTGACCTTTCCCTCAAGTTTTTCTTTTGCCTTCTTTTCATAGTTTGGTTGCTTCAGAGACTGTTCTTGAACATTTTTGCATTTTAAATTTATTAGGACTACAAGAATGCCTTCTATTTTATATTACAGTACTTTTTAATGTTACCTTACCAAAGTTGTCAAGTTTGTATTTATTTTTTGTGATGTTAATTCCTAAACTGTATTAGAGAATTGAAAGTGTACAGATAGCTGTCATACCTTCTATACAAAAGAGTTAAAACATAATGCAAGTTTTTTTATTATCTCTATTACTCTTCATTGAGTCCATCTGCATATAGGTTCCGTATCATTTACTTTATAGCTTTGTACCTAGGCTGGTAACTCGGCACGTAAAAATCAACTACCAATCATTAGCGGACCGGAGTTCTGCTGTGGCGACCCATAACCGGGAAAAGCCGAAAGACACAACAACCTACAAAGTTCTGTTGAACTGGAGCTCATTTTTAAAAGGATTCCTTAGGTGAGGGTGGGAAGCTCTGTCTGTACTAGTTTGCTATACCTTTCAGCTGAATCTTAACTTGAAAATAGTCTTCAGTCCAGTCCACTTACCGGATTAGCAAACAATGTTCTGTAGTTTAATAGAATAATATGAATAATAATAATAAACATACAGTAGACTGCAGGGTTTACAATACATTGCAAACCATAACACACTTTGCAGCACAAGAGAACAGTAGATATGATGTAGAAAAAAATAGATGAGAGAGCTAAATATAACCAAGGAACCGACGCTGATGACAGGTGAACCAAGGAGCAAACCAGCAAGTAATGTAGTTCTCATTGGGTAGAAATGCTAGTCATGAACAAAATGATTGATGATAGAACTAATTAGTAAAATAGCTGAGGCCTGTAATGATATTGTTACTAAATGAATTTCAGCACTAGTAGCAAGGGTAGCCACTACTGTGATTGTAACCATTTGTGAAAGTAAGTACAAGCATGGCTTATTAAATATATGCTGGTATAGGAGAACTGGAAAGAATCCTTGGAAGGATAACTCTTGCAGTTCATTGCAGGAAGTAATGAAATAGTATTAAACAGCAGACAAGAGAAGAGATGCTATATACATATGTGTGCTGCAGGATGAAGAGAAAGGGAGTAAAAAGAGGACAGAAATAAGAGTTAAAACTTCTCTATCAGGGAGTTTCAAGAGAAAGGATGTTTACAGGAGTTATCTAAGCTGGAAGGCAGTTTGAATGTATGGGGATAGGGTAGATTTTATGTAATCCCAGAGATTGAGAGCCTGTTTTGAATATTTCGTTTTTCTCTTCAGTTTCTGGGATTTCAGTCTGTAATATATTTATATTATATTCAAACCATAATTATTGCCCTGGCTTTTATCATTAACCGGAGTTTGATATTATACACAAAGAAAGGCACAGGAATTCCCTTTGAGAAACTTTTTTAAACAGGAGATTGCAAACCATAGTTAATAATACATGTACAAGAAGGGACTTCAGGAAAGATGACATTTGCTTGTTTACTTCCTCAGCCCATAGAGGTGCAGATGATAAAGTCCATCACCAAGGACAAGGGCATGCATAGATTGTCAGCAGAAGACAACTGAAAAAGACGAGTGAGAATGCCAGTGGTGAATAACACTTTCTAATGTTTATGGAACCAGCTGTCATAGATTAACAAGAGGCCTACCTTCTGTGACCAGCTACAGTCAGAAACTGCTGAGATTTTTTTATACTGACATCTGTAGTTCAGCACAATTTGGCTTTTTGTCTAGTGTCTTTACTTGGGAACATATGTGCCTTTTGTCGACACACATTGTAATATCATGCATCGGACTAAGCGGACATGTGTAGCCTTTGTACATTTCAACTTCCACACTTTGGATCTTGATTCTAATTTTCATGATAAGAACACTCCCACATTCATTGCCTAATACACTAGAACAGTAGGTCATTTATATGGCATGGCAGAATGATCCAGACAGCTTGGCTTCATTTAGTGGCCTAGATGCTGGAGCAGCTGACCAGGGATGGTGGGTGTGTGCTGTGCTACTTTCTGTTGTGGAGAAGTGAGAGTAGTGTGCAGTATACAGACTGGAGACTTTCTATTGGCCCTGCCAATCTATGGTAAGCTATAACCTTTGGGGAAGGGCATGTACCAGTGGAGAGAAAGAAATAGGCTGTCATGCCAACTGGCTGGGTTTAGGACAGGCCATAACCAAAAAAGAAAAAAAAAATGATGGGTGCATGGTTGATGGTCTCCTAATCAACTCTAGATGCAAGGGTGAATGAATAAACTGATTTGATCACAAGAGCAATGAAAGTTGGCAGACAGGAGCGATTAAAAATGTATATAAAAATACAACAAAAATGTTGAAGTCTTAGTATTCCTGCAGTTGTCAGCTCACAAGCCAGAACTCAAGACCGCTATGCCCATGCTACCTGGAAGAGAAACATGAGATGAAGCATTGATGCAGTTATCAGCATTTCACCCAGGCTACCTGTAGCAGACTTGGAGAGTCTACAGCAGAGTAAAACTTTTGAGGGTGCTTAGAAGAGGGGCTAGCAGGTGAGGTATATGCCATTTCCTGGGTCAGTGCCAAACCAAAGGAGAAAAATAATTTAGAAGCAGGAAACTGGTCAGCCTCTTCATTCTCAATCATTTTACATGGCATCCTCAAGCTTCTAATGAGTTGCTGTGTTCCCTTTGATTAGTGAAAAGTCAGCCTTACACCAACTGTATATTTATGACAACGGCAGCCCAGGAGAGGAACCCTGACAATTATACTGGGGATGAGTTATTTGTCTGTGCAATTACTGTCTCATGTTTGAGCATCTGAAGAAGGAGGCCCACAGTCAGCTCATGTGACATAATTCCTTTTGTGTTTAGTGAAGGCTTAGTGAACAAACTCAGGATTAGGGGAATTTAGTCCTCTGGTCTCCCCGAGTCAAATTAAACTTGCCAATTAAGCTTGAGGAAAGTCCTGCAGATCCACTCACACCACTTGAGCCCAGAGGGTGGTTCAGATATTGGATGTTCACATGCTGTTCGTTGTCACAAGGGAGGTGTCCTCTTTTCCTTTTAAGGAATGTGGCTTGACGTAAGCATAGGACTGTGAGTAGCCCTTTCTCAACCAGATACCTTTTGTGCATGCCTATACAAGTTTTGGGGCCTCGTCACTTGACATGCAATGTTTCCTAGTCATTCACTAATCATGTGAGCGAAGGCCAACCCCTTTTGATGTTGGGGCAAATGAGGATCTCCCTTGCCCTCTGTACTGATGAGGAGATTAGGAGGTTTCAGAGGACCTTGATTCTGACACAGATGAGCCTAATGAGACCTCCGCATGGAAAGTGATTTCAGCTAAGTTGTTCCATATCCACTGGCTGATGACTAGCTCATCAGATGCAATCCAATGAAAGGGAATACCACAGCACAAGTACTTCTCAAACAACACAGGCCAAGGCGTGGCCAGCAGCACTTCACCACAAGCACTGCATATAGCAAATGCTTCCTGACTTGATACCAGAACTAGGCAGATGTGGTTGCCTAGTGGCAGTACACAATGTACATATTCTTAGAAGTACAGTAGAAGCATGTGTTGTAAAGGGCAGCTCTGACACACACACGAGCACACACACAAACATATATTTGTAGGATAGCAAACAGTGACAGGAGGTAACATGTAAGAGAGTGAAATCCCAGGGCCAGTCACAATAGCAGCCCCCTGAACCACAGGAGCATTACACCACCTGTATGGAATGTCCCCACCACAAAGGATGACGCGAAGACTTGTTTTGGAAAGGGATACATTCTATCTTGGAAAGACTTTTAGTATTAGAATGTAATGTGGGGGAAAGCATTATAACACATGCACAGGCAGAGTAGTTATCGCAGCTGGGCCAGAAAGTGAGCAACTGATTTCAGGGCAGTGCACCAACATGTCCGTAACTCGGCTACAAACCCAGTTATTGTGGCTATGTAGAAGATTAGGGAATAGGTGCTAGCCTTCAATAATCCACCTTCCCTGATCAATCAAATTGTTATTGCAGCCACTGACAACAGTATAGTTTAAGAACCTCCCACAACCTGCACAATGAAATGAAATATTGCCCACACAAGCTAGCAAACCAGAAATGCCAATGGCACAGAACCAGCAACCATATTGAATATAACTGCAGACCAATCCACACTGAAATTTGGTGTGTTTGTAGTGCATATTATGAATGACCTTGAGCATTACTTTTGTTGACTACTGATGGCAACCTCGCTGATCTTTTGCATCATTATAGGAATTGGCACCTTCCTCACCACTGTAACAATGTGCCAACAATTGTAGACCCTACACAAGCATGTTGGGACCATTGGCAGCTTCTTTTTGGTGCCTCTTATATACTGCTTGATGTCAAGGAAGAACATGGCCATAAAGTATGTGCAGGGTGCTAAAGGAACAGGCTGATAAAGAAATGCATCAGGCACTCACATATATAGGTTCATAGGTTCATACTAGGCTATCTGACCTAGGGCATTTATAAGCCTAGCCAGAGTATGTTTGGCTTTCGCCACCCATTTTAAATTAATTTTGCTATGCCCTTTTTCGAGGTTAGTATACTGTGCCTCTGTCTAACAGTGACACAGAAGTGATACCTGGGGTAAACCTATGATCTCCCATCCACTCATCAAGATTCCTCTTGAAGAGAGTCAATGAGGGACTCTGCCTAATCTGGACTGGGATTTTATTCCATAGTGAAGGGAGCCTCTGGGTTATGAATCTGTCCCTCCAGCATGTCCTATTTATTTCAGTGCTGAGGTTCAAGTCTCTCGAGCGTGTAGCTCCATGGGATTTGGATTTTTTGAGGTGCAGCATGTCCCTTAATTCCGGGTTGGACATGGCCTTATACGTCAGGCACAGGTCACTTCTGAGCAGGCGGTATGCCACTGAGTAGAGCTGAAGTTTCTTTAACCGGGCAGCATATGGCATCTGTTTGAGCCCTTTGATCCTCTTGGTGAGGTACTTTTGGGGTCTTTCCAGTTGCTGCAGGTGTTTGGTAAGGTACATCCCAAAAGGGGCATTGTACTCGATTATGGGCCTGATGAGGGATGAGTAAAGAGGCACGATGACCTCCCCTATTCTAGATGTGAATCCCTTCATGATTAGGTGGGCTATATAAAATGTTTTTCTAACCACTTTGGCCACGTGGTTGTCAAATGAGAGATTGCTATCAACTTGGGTCCCCAGGTCCCTAATGACTTCTTCTGTACTTAATGGATTACCACCTATGTGGTAATTTGTGGGCACTTTGTTTTTGCCAAAGGGGATGACTATACACTTTTTGGCGTTTAGCTTGAGGCCATGGCTCTGGCACCAGTTGTCTGTTTCTATGAGGCCCTTTTGGAGGATGCTTGTGTCGGCTGGAGAGTCGATTATGGCACCCAGTTTGCAGTCATCTGCGAACTTGGTCAGCCACAGTCCTTCCATACTAATGGATTTCAAAAAGACTGCCACAAAGTGTATCCAGAGGCACAGTCCTGATGTTGGCACATATGTTACGGCATCAAAAACTGAAGCACCATCTGGCCCTGGGCTGTATCAGTCCTATGATACCCCTGTATTTTCAGATATTACTCATTTAGACTCTGTTTCAGTGACCATCAGATGTCCCAAAGGGGGTTGATAAGATTGCTGTTTTCTTGCCATCCAGAGTCATTTTTTTTTTCATGGAATGCAGTTATGTGTGGGATTGTCCTCAGAAGGTTGCTAAGTGTTCCTCCAAATCCACTTATGTGCCACCAGTATTTCCAGTATCGCACTGGAATTTCCACAAACTAATTGAACACAATCTCTCACATGCACAGGCTTGTAGAGGGATGGCATAGGTGCCTACATGTCCTTCAAGGTGCCTGTCCTTTAGAGTAATAAGATACCACTGTTCATAGGAATGAAATTGTGATCAGAGGTAACAGCCTAATACAGAGGAGAACAAATGTGCACGTCGGGGAGCATTGACTGCAGGATGTTTGTTTATTTTGTTCACTCATTTATTTGCATTTGCTTATCAGGAAGGTCTGACAGGATAAAAAGTATCCCTTTTGAGTGGATGCCCAGGGAGATAAGCTTCTATATACACTAATTATTATGTGGTGCAGAAATATATCATGCAGATATCAAAAAGAGAGTACTGAAAAAAGAAAATTATATGAATACAAACAATACATTGTATAAAGCAAGACAATATATGCAAAAATCATGTTATTTTCATATATAAAGTGCAATAGAAGTGAAAAAGCAAGTTATGGTATAAGTGATGCATTATATGATGATCATTTAATTCCGTATAGAAGAAAAAGAAAAAAGCACTTGGAGAAAGGTTAACCAGTGATTGTGATGAGAGAGATATGGAAAAATTTAGTAGGTGCTAGACAGACAATAATAATAAAGAAAGGTTAAATAAGGATTGCAAGGAGAGGGAGGAGATTGTGATGATTAGAAAAATATTACTAGAGGACTAGGCAAAAGAGATTAGTGACTGTATATAAAGTGTGAAGGCTTAGGTTAGGAAGTTATAAGGGGGATTGTGAGAATGGTTTTATTTAGCAGGAGTTCGTAGGGAGTTTCAGTGTGTACTTGGATTGGACTGCAAAAGTCTTAAGGAAGTGACTTGTAATGTATTGAGTATTAAATTTACCTGGCATTTCTCCATGCATTAGCACACACAGTACACGTTATAATCTATAAACAGCTCACTTTCAATCACCTCCTTATATCTCTAATAACGTCTTCTCCTATACACATGCATCATTTGACCTACACTATTTAACAAACACTGAAAAGGACTTTGGTGGTGGCTTTTCACCACACCATCTGCCTACATAACTGCATGTGACAATGACAATTAATTTGCAGTTTGTGCAGCTCACTGGTGATGTAGTGGCAGTTTGGTGTTTAATATGTCCTCTCCATTTTGGAACTCCAGAGATAGCAAGTGTTGCAAACATTATGAAGATCTGATAATGACCAGCCATCCCTGTGGCCCTTCTGCCCAATTAGTTTGTATTTGACAAAGAATCAGGTGATGAGACCCCCAGATTGCAGGTTCCAGGCTTCGTCTTAGATGACAAGATCATAGAATTTGTGTCCATACAAAGAAAAGGCCTCTGTTCCAGACCAGGCCATCTCCACAGAGCTGTTAGGATAGCCATTCCCCTTTGGAGAAAGGCAAAGTTCTTCTGCCTTTTCATTGTTCTGAAGGAGATAGAATGCTTCTGTCCCATTGTGGACATAAGTAACTTTGGTGAAAACATCTGCTATGTCATACTCCAGATGTACCTATCTGAGTAGGGGTGGGGATCTCTCCTGACTGGTGCCACTGGACTTGATAGGCAGTTTTTAGCACACTGTCTGAAGTTTTTCACCTGAGTTACCTTTGATTCACTTTTGGTGGGCTTTCCTTTCAATATAGGATGCTGCTGTTTGGTCTCTGATGTTCTTCGTGTTTCACTGTTGCAGTCATCACTTTTCGGTTATCTGCTTGCAGCAGCCCTCAGTCGGCCTGATTAACAAAGTCTTGGGTCCTGCATCGGTTGCTGTCCGTTCTTCCATGACGTCAGGTCATCAGGGGTATAAAACATGCAGCCGATGCCATTACACCAGTCATTCATGCCATGTGGTGCCCGAAGCAGAAGCAGTTCGCAAGTGCTGGTCGGCCGACTCCTGAAATTTTCGTTTTCGAGTTTCAGAACCGAAGTCTTCAACTAAGCTAAGTACCCTGTTGGGGGAACTTTTTCTTGCTCCTTACCGATGTCAGTAAAAGTTAATAATTGCATTATTTGTGGAAAGCAAATACCTCATAAAGATTTTCATTCGTACTGTATTCCATGCCTAGGCCCTGAGCACTACGTACCTTACTGTTGGTTTTGTGCTTTATTTAATCAGCGCACTATCCGTCATCAGTATATTTTAGCCTCTAAATATTTTGGTTCTCGGTTTAATTATCCAGAAATGTCATTGGTTAGCCATCCGACTACTGGGATTCCGAAAAATGCAAGGATAAATACAGAGACAGGCCGCCGAGGTCCAAAACTGCCGACGATGCTTCTCCTAAGCCAGTCGCCAGTTCGCTGGTACTCAGTGATTTGCTTTTGCAGCCCGTGATACCCATTACTTCTGATTCGCAGGCCTCTACTGAGACCCATTCGGAGTCTGGTATGCCATGACATGCTTCAACTATGGAACCTGCGGATGTCTCTAACTTGGATGGGTCCGGAGCCGCTGTGCAGGCACCGGCTTCTGAGGGTGCATTCAGGCCTACGGACTTGCATATTAAACCGATGCCTCCTTCTTCTTTTAGGCCTAAATCTAGAACCATGCCTAAAAAATGACACCCAGGCCGCATGCTCAGGCCTCTATGCCTAAAAACAAATGATAAGAATGGCTGAAGATCTTATAACTCTAATCAGGGGAAGCCAGGCCCCCCCTTCTAAGAGACCTAGGACTGAAGTTATTTATGATTCCTCTAACCAGGATTCTGATTTTTCTGATTCTTCTGATGATCTGGATTTGCCCTTATCTACTTATGAGGATTCTGATGCAGAGGACTCTATTCCCTCTGCTTCCCCTCCAGAGGATTTTTCTTTTGGTTAGACCTTACATACTCTAAGGGAGCATTTCCACTGGGAAAGCCAGGAGTTTTCTGATTCAAAAAAGAGGCTTACGGATTTCTTACTCCTGCCTCAGCATAGGTCTTTAGCTATTCCTCCTGTACTAAACATTGTTGATGTTTTCTCGGAGTCTAGTTTGGCCCCTGATTCTTTGCCTCCTGCTCCTAGAAAACCTGACAAATATTACAGGGTTCCTGATTCTCACAAGTTCCTTTTTAAAAATCTTATTGCAGATCCAGAGACTATTTCACAGGGACCCAAGGGCATTAAGGCTTCTACTGCTAAAAATCCAACCCCTTCGGATACTCCAGGGCACTGAATAGATTGGGTAAGAAGGTTTATTCTGCAACCTTGGCCATTAGGGCTTTAAACTGCCATTTTCATATGGTAAAGTATCAACAACATGTTATTGGATTGCTTAAACAGAAAATTATGTTGATTCCTGACTGTGTGGAAAGTAAAGAATTGCAGGATTTAATGCATTCTGCTGAACAGGTTGGAAAACATACTTTGCAATGTGGATTTGATTCTTTAGAGGCCTCTTGCAGGGCTGCTGTTACTGGGTCTGTGCTCAGAAGGCATGCTTGGCTAAAGGAGCAATCTTTACCTGATCATATTAAAGCTAAGTTGTTGGATGCACCTTTAAACCAGGACCACCTGTTTGGCAACAAGGCTGAGGAAGTTCTTAAAAATATGGAAGATAAAGCTAAATCTATGCAAACTGTTAAAGATTTCTTACAAGTTCAGCCTCCTAGATTTAGTAGGCACTGGCCCTCTAAGAATTGGTCCTTTCCAGCCCCTTCTAGGTCTTCTCAAGCCAAACCCAGACATAGCAGAAACCCCAGGTTTCAGTCCCAAGGGACACACAAGACTAAGCGGGGGGGGGGGGTTCCGCACCCAAATCAGGGAGTAGCAAGACTCTACCCTATGGAAAACAGTCTCAATGACTTGCTTCTAAAACTTCCAAGCACTTCCCAACTGAATGCTCCTTTAGGTGGAAAGGTTGGTCTGCAGGCCAAAAACTGGCAACTCATTACCCAGGACAAATAGGTTTTAAATATAGTGTTCCAAGGATATAGATTTCACTTCCACACCTTACCAACACCAAATGGGTGGCCATATCTACCCCCAAATCAGTGGGCAGAGGCCCAAAAACAAGTGCTCTCTCTCTTAAGCATGAGGGCTATTCAGTTGGTACCAGAAGAGAAAAAGGGGCAAGGGTTCTATTCGAGACTTCTCCTGGTACCCAGAAAAGGAGATACATGGCATCCTATCCTGGACCTTTCTACTCTAAATACCTTTCTGGTGATTCCAAAATTCAAGATGCTGACTCTTCACCAGCTGCTTCCTATGCTATGCAAAGATGCATGGTTGGCTACACTGGACTTAAAAGAAGCATACCTGCACATCCCTATCAGGGAGTCTTGCAGAAGATACCTACGCTTCAAAGCAGGCTACATGTACTATCAGTTCTCTGCACTGCCCTTTGGATTATCTACTTACCTACTGCGCCCAGGGTATTCACAAAGTGCCTAGCTCCAGTCATTGCATTCTGCAAGGAAAGTAATATTCAAATGTACCCATACCTGGACGATTGTCTAATTCAGTTAGAAAGCCAGGACATACTTTTGAAACATCTGGCCTTTGTTCAAAGGGTACCGACTTGTCTGGGGTAAACCATAAACAAAAAGAAATCACACCTGGTGCCCTTTCAACAAATTATTTTCCTGGGAACAAGCTTGAATACAACTTCCCAGATGGCTTTCCTCACGCCAGAGAACCAGATTCATTTGACAACCTACTTCAAACAAGTGGCCACATAAACCCAGTTATCTGCAAGGCAAATTCTGCAAGCCTTGAAATTCATGGCCTCCTGCATTCTTCTAATTCCATATACAAGACTGCATATGAGGAAACTGCAGTGGTATCTCAAAAGCCTATGGTGTCAACATTCACAGAATCTAGAAGCAATGATTCCTATCATACCTTGCCTACGCCTAGAATTCCTTTGGTGGGCAGAGGCCTGCCACCAGAACAGCGGACTACCATTCACACTACCCCCTGCCGTCCAAACTTAACAAAAGACACATCAGACTATGCATGGGGGGGCCCACCTGACAGGGAAGTGCATTCAGGGCAAATGGAACCCAAGTCAAATGCACCTGCATATCAATCAAAAAGAAATGTTAGCTGTACAGAACGCTATGACAGCCTTCAAGGACCACATTCTTCCAGGACAATTAACCATAAAGACAGACAACACCACTGTTATGTGGTACATAAACAAGCAGGGGGGTACACATTCTTACCCCCTCTGCAGACTAGCCATGGCATTGTGGAACACAGCCCTGAGCTATCAAGTCCATCTACAAGCTCAATTCCTGACAGGAAAACTGAATACACTGGCAGACAAGCTAAGCAGAAACCTCATGGACCCACATGAGTGGAAACTGGAGCCAAGGATTTTCAACATGCTGACAAGCAAATGGGGGAGCCCAGATATAGACCTGTTTGCCACTGCCCAAAACTATCAGTTGGACAATGTTTGCACAAGGACTCCCTACAGGATGCTCTGTCCTTCAGCTGGAAAAACCTATCAGTTTATGCCTTTCCCCCTCTGCCTCTGCTCTCCAAAGTACTATTAAAGATCAAACAGGACAAACGAAGGACGATTTTGATTGCACCAGACTGGCCACGCCAACACTGGTACCCCCTCCTGCGCAGTGTGTCACCGTTGGCCCCATGGCACCTGCCTCAGACTCCTACTCTATTTTCTCAGCAGGAGAACCAAATTCTGCACCCTCAACTTCAAACACTGAATCTAGCAGCCTGGCTAATTACATAATTTCTCCTTTACCATCCCTCAGTAAACCAGTGATGGATATCATTTTAGAGGCAAGGAGGCCTAGTACTAGAAAGTCTTACACTGAAAAATGGAAAAGATTCTGTGCCTGGAATCAATCTCAAGGGATGAGCACACAGTGCCCAATTTACAATACTTAACTGAGATGCTTCATAAGGGCCTGTCTTTCTCCTCCATCAAAATTCATGTCTCAGCCATCTCAGCTCATTATAACACAGAACCACCCCTCTTCTCTCATCCATTGCTTAAGCAGTTCCTCAGAGGGGACAAGAATTTACGACCACCCAGGAGAGCTCCAACTCCAGCCTGGGACCTCAACTTTGTATTGGAAAAGCTCACCCTTCCTCCTTTCGGGCCAGCTGCCACTGCAGACTTAAAATTCCTTTCTTGGAAAACATCTTTCCTTTTAGCAATCACTTCAGCAAGAAGGGTATCTGAATTACAGGCCCTCATGGCAGTGGAGCCTTTCATCATCTTTCATGCGGACAGGGTGTCTCTCAGGACCAATCCCTCCTTCATGTACAAGGTGTTATCCAGTGTGGCCCTTAATCAGTCCATACATTTGTCAACCTTCTTTCCTAATCCACAGAAGAAAGGGGAATGGATTCTGCATTCTTTAGACATGCACAGACAACTTAGATTCTACTTGGACAGAATTAAACTTTAAAGGAAATCTAATCAACTGCTGGTGGCATTTGCTGCAGGGGCAGAGGGGAAGGCTATTTCAAAGCAAACCATTTCCAAATGGATAGGCCATTGCATTAATTTCTGCTACAAACACCATGCAAAACCTATCCCACAGGGAATCAGACCCCACTCTACCAGGGCTGCATCTACCTCTACAGCCTTTCTCAAAGATGTCCCTACCAGGGACATCCTAGAAGCTGCTACCTGGAGTTCTGTACCTACTTTCACCAAGCATTACCATCTGCCAATTTTCTCTAAATCCAGAGCTGGCTTTGGCACTGCAGTCTTGCAGGGCCTTTTAGCTGGTCCTAATTCCATTTAAATTCCTCCTCCCATCCTTAGCTTTGGGAATCTACCCAAAAGTGATGACTGCAACATTGAGACATGAAGAACATAGTACAGTTGTGTACACTTACCATAAATGTAGATGTTGGATTGTATTCACTGTTGCAGTCCTGGTTACCTTCCCTCCAGCCCCCTTCTTATTTTGGATATACCTCCACTTTCCTTTGCTATCTTCAAAAGCTTTTTGGGTGTTTTTGCTTTTTTGTTGGAAGTATAACCTTGTATATTTATAGATTTAATTGCTTCCCATTATGGGGGCACCTGACATCTGGGCAAGAAAAACTGATGTAATGGCGTTGGCTGCATGGTTTATACCCCTGACGACCTGACATCATGGAAGAAGGGACATCAACCGACGCAGGACCCAAGACTTAGTTAATCAGGCCGACTGAGGGCTACTGCAAGCAGATAACCCAAAAGTGATAACTGCAACAGTGAATACACTCAAACATCTACATTTATGGTAAGTGTACACAACTGTACTTTCTGCACTCAATGTTTTATTAAAGGTAACAGCCATGATGGTGGTGGAGGCCTTATAGGGGAAAGAACTTATTGTGTTTTCTTACCTGAATGTCTGACCTCTGGTGACCTCATTGAATAATCTTCTTGAACATCCTTAGCTTTCTAACTCCCATGATTACAGATCCTGGAGTTCTTCATAAACTGGAAGTTTTACTTTATTCCCAGTTTAGGTGACCACCTTGCTCAAATCTGAGGTGAATGCTGTTTGTTACCAGTTGTTCATGTCCGTGGAGGATCCAAATGAATCATGGCAGTAACAACTGTTAGATGAGTGAGAATGCAGCAGAGGGTTCAAGCCAACTTTACTTCTTAGGCAGGATGGCAGCCACAGTGTTCGTGGTGACATTTGCACACATGAGAATGCTAGTTTTATGTTGCAAAGGATTATTTTGGTGTCTTGAAAGTCATCACATCTTGACAGGACACTTTTTATTGTCGGAACCTTGTCAGTGGCTACAGAGTAGTGGAGGAGTTCTACAACTCTCATTCTGGGATTTCTTTCCTCTGACAGAACCCACCATAGATCATGATGATGGATGCTTTACTTGTAGGTAGGGGAGTCTCCGTGTCTTCTCCATAGTTCAGAAGCTTCAGGTAAACCAACTGTAGTGGTGCTGGGCAGTTTTTCATATTATAAAAGCTCAGAAAGGGTAGCCGATATCAGAGCCTTTTACTCCAGACAGACCATCTGGCCATCGTGAGATTTGTGAACTAACAGTGGAACACCTTGTTGTACCCTGTCACACCCCACCACTAGAACAGGAATCAAGGAGCCTCAGTCCTCACCACTAACACCAGTGGGAGCGTACATTGGGAGGATTTCAGGTACACACACAGTATTTCCAGATGCAGCTCTCTGCACCAAGTGCAATTTCCCTTAAGAGCACACAGAGACTGAAGTCAGTCCGGGGCTGGTTTCTGCCTCTTTCTCCAGATCCCCAGTAAGGCTCGCCACTGACACAGCTATAGAGTTGAGATCTCAGCTGAGTGGCCAAGCCAAGACCTCCAGCACCATCTCTGTCCAACCAATGCTCTGTGTCCCTGACCAAGTAAAAAACATCAAACCAACGAAAGACAAACCAAAAACAGGAACACCAAAGGCTGTAGTTACTTGTACACTTGGAACAACAACAAGGAAAATAATCCACGACTGAAAGCGCTAAAACCACTTTTATTCGATTCAGGAAACAATGCACAAGCAAACAGTTGTTAACTTAGGTTTCATCTTAACACAAAAGACTTCTTCAGAACAACTTCACAACACCACCCTCCTGTTTAAATACATCCATTAATTTCCAATTAATACCTTAATTAACAATAAAAGTTGTTACAAAGCTATAAAATAAAACTAATTTTTTTTTATAAAAAAACATGTGTAGATTAATCAAAATACTACCTCAAAATCCTACAAATACAAAAATGTTGAAGTCCATAAAAAACATTCAATAAATAACCTACTTGAATGGAAGTTCACATTTTAGCATGCATACTGTCAAAATAGATGTCATTGAGATTATTTATAATACATAATTAGTAAAAAAATTTTCTAAAAAAAAAAAATAATAATAATGTACATGTTAAAAAATGTATGTGTACAAAAAATAAACTACAAATACAAATTTATGTTAAGAGGTCATGTACATAATCACCCAACCAGTGCAAATATTTTAACCCTTAATGTACCTAAGTTTTAATAAAGGGGCAATACTAATACTATCATTTAAACCAGGATATCTAGTGGCATTGCTATTTCATTTCACAAAGGTCCAAATGGACATCTAAAAGTCGTCCTTGTAAATCCTTCGTTATTTGTTGAATGATAGCAAATTTAAAACCATGTCCTGGAAATTGATTGATATGCCTGAATAGGGCATTAGTATTCTTTTGATGCCTAATGTCTAACACATGTTCCCGTATTCTGTCTCTAAGGACCTTTGTGAAATGAAATGGCAACTGAGACTTGATGCCACTAGATATCCTGGTTTAAATGATAGTATTAGTAGTAGATAGTATATTTATTAAAACTTAGGTACATTAAGGGTTAAAATATTTGCACTGGTTGGGTGATTATGTACATGACCTCTTAACATAAATTTGTATTTGTAGTTTATATTTTGTACACATACATTTTTTAACATGTACATTATTATTATTATTTTTTTTAGAAATTTTTTTTACTAATTATGTATTATAAATAATCTCAATGACATCTATTTTGACAGTATGCATTCTAAAATGTGAACTTCCATTCAAGTAGGTTATTTATTGAATGTTTTTTATGGACTTCAGCATTTTTGTATTTGTAGGATCTTGAGGTAGTATTTTGATTAACCTACACATGTTTTTTTTTATAAATATATATATTTGTAACAATTTTTATTGTTAATTAAGGTATTAATTGGCAATTAATGGATGTATTTAAACAGGAGGGTGGTGTTGTGAAGTTGTTCTGAAGAAGTCTTCTGTGTTAAGACGAAACCTAGGTTAACAACTGTTTGCTTGTGCATTGTTTCCTGAATCGAATAAACGTGGTTTTAGCGCTTTCAGTCGTGGATTATTTTCCTTGTTGTTGGTCCAAGTGTAAGAGTAACTACAGCCTTTGGTGTTCCTGTCCCTGACCAAATAGCTGACACACACACACACACACACACACACACACACACACACACACACACACACACACACACACACACACACACACACACACCTGTGAAAGGCTGGCATAGGTTTACTAACTATGCCCCCCTTCTGCCCAGACTATAAGGTAGTTATTACTGTAACCAGCCAACTCCTTATCAGCTACTTTAAGGCCCTTAACAAAGGGTGTCCAGTTTTACTGCGTAATGTTACTGTCAATACAAATGGTAGTTTGACCAAGAGCAAGGCTATTAAGAGTGGCCCACAGTGTCACCAAATAAATATGCTAGTGCTCACAGAGCTTAAATACATCTCACAAAGGTCAGCCACAATGAAAGGTGTAAATATATTTAATAATAAAAGAACAAGAAAATACTCCATAGTTATTTACCTACCATTTCCAACCCCTCAGTACAAAATACCCCTCTTCATAATTGGCACCAGGTCCTTTTATCAGAAGAATGTAAAGAAATTGTAAGTGGCAAGTGAGTATTGCAGATTGTCTTCTAGTGATGCAGACTGCAGTTTCCATCTGTCCCACAATCTCCAGGGATGCCACTTATGCCAAAGAAGTAAGGACATTTGGTACCATCTTTTCTAGAAAGGCTGCCAGAAGAGGTGGCAGCATAGAAGAAGGCATAGGCTTTTTTCAAGACTTTTTCTAGTGATAAGAAATGAGAGACCATAGAAGCCTGTTCTTGATCTGTCACTAAATAAATTCATAAAGATGGCAGAGTCCAAAATGCTCGCACTGTACTCTCCCCTCCCTCTTTTTTTCGTCAGGCATTGATGGTGATCCTAGATGTGAAGGATTTCCACTTGTACATGCCTGTGCACGGGAACCACAGACACTTTCTTGTACTCTAAGCAGAGGGATTAAACTACCAGTATATGTCCTAATGTTTGGGAAAGCTTCTGCACCGAGGGTCTTTACAAAATGTGTTGACATAGTGATAGTTCTATAGAGAACCAAAAGCATTCACATATGCCCTTTTCTGTATGATTGTCTGATTCAGATGCAGACTCAGGAAGAGTTGGAGAGGGCACTGACTTGCACCCTGAACTGTTTTGAGGATTTGAAGATGTCCTTCTGTGTTACTGTTGCAGTATTCTTAATCTTAGGGATTGCCTACCAATGATAGCCTAATGTCCAGCCAGTACACCAAAGCCTTTAGATATTGAATGCACTGTACATCACATGTATGCTTTGCATACAGGACATAGTGCATAAACATGATGTGTGGACGCAGATACCCAGAACTTTTTTGCCACTAGTCTGAACACCATCATCACTTGTTAGTCTGAATGCCCTTTGCTGTGCTGAATACCTAGCCATCAATTAAGTGCCCCTTTGGGTTCTTTTTTCTTTTTACTGTTGGTTTTGTTTTCCTCTGGTTACCTGGAGTTCATGTTATCCATGAAGAAAACATGTCAGTGTAGGAGACAGACTCCTGTAAGGATTGTCACAAACAGTGTTTTCTTTATTTTGGTGCTTCACATGACCATATCTCCTGCAGTATTTGTAAGGAGCTTTTGCCTAAGACCCTTAGAAGCCAGTTGTCTTCCCTGGTCATCTATCTGGTGAACCAGAAGCATAAGCAGTTAGCCCAGGGTAGCATGGCAGAATCAACTAACCCTAAGGTACTTCTGTTAAGAAGGCCAAGAAATCTTGGCCAGATTCTTTGTCTGTCCTTCCTCCACCGGATGTCTCTATAGGCTGTCTGAAGTCAACTTCGGATACCTCTGCTGCAACCCTTTTGGAGGCCAGCATGGATCCTTCCTTTCGCACACCCTGTGAGGCTTTGCAGGCATCTGTTCTGAACATTGAGGAGAAACTGTGATTGATTATCGGACGATTCGGAAGACTCTAGAGAGATTATGTAGATTCTTGTCAGTGAAGAGGTTCTGGATACTCTTTTGATTCCTGTCAGGGTTCAGGACCTCAGATGTTTGTTAGGGCTGACGTTCCTACCAAGAAAAAAAAAAGAATAAACATTCTTCTGTATGTCCTAAGGACCCTCAAAGGGAATGGCAGGAGTTTACTCAGGGCTTATTTAATGCTTTAGTGGCCCTGGAACCTCCCCAAGGGGTTTCTGTCCATACTCCCCCTTGGACGACTTTTCCTTCCAAAAGGCCTAAGGAACCTGATTCTTAGGATAAGGATTCAGAGTCTGATACAGGACCCTTATCCTAAATTTCCCAGATGCCTTCTCCTTTGACTTGTGTCTCTGATGAAGATGATTCCATTATCCCCGAGTCTGGTTTGGAGTTGTCTTTTGAGGACACAGTAGCCAGAATTATGGAATATTGTAAGTGAGGTTTTTCTCAGCTGCCTAATATCCAGAAGAGGTATTGTGAGCTGCTTCAGTTGGACAGTCCTAAACCTTCTGTAGTACCATCTGATGTTGTGTAGTCCAGTCTAACCTTCATTTTTACGTATGGGTTTGGAGCCAATCCTCGGCTCCAACTCAGACGATTTATAAGCTTGAAGACTTCTGGTTGGCTCATGGCTAAGCAGGTATCCCATAGTGCACCAGTACAAACCCCAGATCTTGTTTGCCACATCGACGAGTTTGGTTGTGCTTTTCTTGGCTCTGGCTAAGTGTTAACTTTTTTCTTGCTTACATTGTTAAAATTTTTGGTCAGAGATATAATAGTGTAGTACAATTGTTGTTGCATTAGTACTTGTTAGTGTAGGTTACTAATTCTTAGGTAATTAGCTCTTTGCGCCCTTTGGTGAAATGTGGGCCTTGGGCCTGTTAATGTTAATGTAGTAATTTGCTTTGTGGTATCCTGTGTACCAGTTTCTTACGTAGTCCGAATAGCTTATTACTGCTAGTGGTTTTTTTTTTTTTGGTTTTCCAGTCTACAATTTTGTAGAGCAGTTTTGGTTTTGGGCAGTTATCCGCTGTTTTTTTTTTTCTACGGTTGTGGATTTCGTTGTTTGAAACTCCAGTTCCAACTTCCTCTGTTAATCTTAACAGATTCAAGGTTTTTTCTGTGTGAATGGTTTTTCTGTGTGTGTGCAAATTTTCGCTGGTCTTTTTAAGTTAGAAGACCTCGCTGTCCCTTTCCTGTCTGGACTAGGCTGTTTTAGTTAGAGGACCTAGTCCTCGTGGTGTCTCTTCCTCCTTCAGGGCTAGGCCCATTTAAGTTAGAGGACCTAGTCCTCTCTTTTACTTCCCTTCTCTTTCCTGTCGTCTGTGTGTATGTCTAAAGAGGTTAAGGAGCACAAGCCTTCGGGCTTCAAGAAATGCATGAAGTGCTCCCAAAAAAATGTCATTGATGGATGGTCATGGTCTATGTGTCTGTTGCTTAGGGGCCATCCATTTGCAAGAGACTTGCTTGTTCTGTCATGCCTTCTCGCCTAGTGTTTTACAGGAGGGAAGGAACAAGCTAATTCTAAAGGGTCTGTTAAAGCCTTCCTTTGAGGAAGCCTTGTCTAGCTCTTCCTCTTCTTCCAAGTCCACTAAATCTGCAAAGTCTAAGTCTTCGAAAAGACCTTCTCTGGCATTGGCTAGTGTCTCGGAGCCGCCTCCTAAAGTGGCAGAATTGCCCTCATTGGATCCACTGCCTTCGGAGCCGACTGAGAGCAACATTATGGTGATGGGGTCGGATCCTAGTTTGTCGGAGCCGACCACTGAATTTATGGAACCTGCTATTCCTCCAAGATCAAGATCCCCGACTATGTCCTCCAGGTCTTCCAGGAGCCTTTCGGATGAAGATGTGGAGAGGGTAGTCCTGAGACTGTTGAAGTCATCTGCTCTATCTAAGTTGTTGTCGGCTCCGACCCAGTCGGTTCTAGAGCCTGTGAAACCTGTGATACCCTCGATTGTTATTCCTCCTCTGAGCCAAGCTGGTTTGTCGGAGTCAGAGGGCTTGGTGCCATTGGTGGAACCCTCGGCTCCAGCTCCACTTGCAGTTGCATTGGAGCCAAGCTCTGCTCCGACACTTTCGGTGTCGTCCATTGTGTCCAGGGGCCAAAGCTCTCCGGTCGGCGCCAACAGGGAAGGTTGGAATCAGTCTTCTTCGGTTCCGAGTCTTCCTCTTGGCGTTTCGGCTAGGGTGAGTTTGGATCCTGCATCCATCTTGGAGATGATAGCTCTGGTGCCGATGGCATCCTCTGTCTCTTCGGAGCAGGAGAGGCCCTCGGAGCCAGAGAGGTCGGCATTCAAAGTGATGAGGAGCGTACTGTCCAAGTCATCAGTTGCCACCAAAGGTACCAGCACTCTCCCCCCTAGAGCACCCACTTCAGTCTCAGCCCCTACTCTCTCCAGAGACAACAGAGACCCTCAGCCTCAGGAGCCACCGGCTGGGGGCCCCCACTCTTCCTTGACCTTCCCAGAATACCCTTCTGAGGAGCCCCCCCAGGAAGAAGACATGCAAGAGGAAGCATATTGACTCCCAGGATGAGTCTTTGACATCTGACACTGTCCTCGAGGAGTCAGAAGGGTCCCTCGTCATCCTCTGATGATGTCTCTTTCTTGGACATCCTGGAGATCCTTAAGCTGGCCCACAGTTAACCTTTCTGATGAGGAGTCTGTGTACCTGAAGGCTTTCGGGTCTCAACCTTCTGCCTCTTGGGTCTCAACCTTCTGCCTCTTGGGTATCTCCACCTATTGACGTACTGATGGATTTAGTTAGTCAAAAGGTGTGGGGTACTCCAGATGCTATGGAGCCAGCCCCTAGGAGACACAAAAAGTTTTTCTGCCCCTCCAGGTAAAAAATTTCTGTCCAAAGGTGTCCCCATAGGATGCCATGGTGGTGGCGTCGGCCACTAAGAAGGAGCTTGCTGAGACTTCTTCTGTCCATCCACCGAATAAGGAGTCTCGACAGATGGACAGGTATGGGAAACGTGTCTTCAGTTCAACAGCTTTTACTCTTCGATCATTGAACTATCTCACTCACTTCACATGATTGCAGAGGGATCTCCGTAAGGAGTTGGGAGTACATGTACAGGGTATATGTACTGAGGGAGTTCCTGACAAGATTTCTGCTTAGTTGTCCACCCTAAATTCTATAGTTCACTCCTCCATGCAGCTTATTTCTTATGCGGCTGATGGAGCAAGTAGAGCAGCGGGTTCAGGAGTTGCCCTAAGGCGTCACTCCTGGATGCACTTGTGTAATTTTTGGAACCATTCAAATCCACTTTCACCAGCGCCCCTTTTGATGGTTCCTCATTGTTTGGATCTAAGGTGAAGGACACACTCACCCGGTGTGAGCAAGTAGGAAAGATGCTCTCTGCCGTGGGAGTACATTTTACTGTTCCCTGTAGACCGTACCCTAAAGGTCAAAGGGGTGGTAAAATGTGGTTCAAGAAGTCCCAGAGGGTCTTTCCGGACACACAGGGTTAACCCTCCTTCAGAGGCAAAGGAGGAAGAGGAAATGGGAGATGTCACCCTAGAGGCAAGGGAGGTCCACAATACCAACAAGGTCGTGATTCCTTTCGGGGATGGCCTTATCAGTGTTCCTGATGTGGGGCCCGACCGCATTTCTCTGGGGCCGGTCGGGGGGTCGCATTTCTTTGTATACAGAAGCCTGGCTAAGTATAACCCAAGACAAGTGGGTACAAAAAGTTGTTACCAGAGGCTATATCATACCCTTTTCCCTTCCACCGTTTGTTCCCAAGAAGATCCCAGATGTACCACCCAATCTCAGGGATCAGGTAACTGTGGAGATCAACAAGTTGCTCTTAAAAAGAGTAATCCAACCCGTACCAACAGACCAGATAGGATCCGGAACTTACTCTAGGTTCTTTTTAGTCCCAAAACAAACAGGAGACAGGAGGCCAATATTGGACCTTAGCAGATTAAACGAATCCGTGAGGAAGGGCAAGTTTCAGATGGTAACACTGCAGTCGATACTCCCTTTGTTAGGGAAAGACTATTGGATGTGCTCAATAGATCTCCAGGATGCCTACTACCATATAAAAATGGACAAGGCATCCAGGAGTCATCTACGCTTCCAGCTGGGAGCCAGTCACTATCAGTTTCGTGTTCTGTCCCTTGGTCTCACCACAGCCCCCAGGGTGTTCAACAAATGCATGGCAGTAGTGACAGCTCATCTGAGACGTTAGGAATTCCAGATGTTTCTGTACTTGGATGACTGGTTCCTGACAGCCCCCACCAGGCATCTGCTTCTCCAAAACAGTGATGCCACTATTCAACTTTGTGCTCAATTAGGGATCTCCATAAATTGGGAAAAATCTGTATTATTTCCCTCTCAATCTGTGATTTTTATAGGCGCAGAGGTAGACAGTGAATATGACAGCTCGTCTTCCCACCGAAAGAGCACAAAATTTAATCTTTCAAATTCAACACTTTCTCCCATTGCGGAAGGTCAAAGCAAAGTGGGTTCTTCAGCTCCTCGGGACTGTGGCATCCACCATCCTATTAATACCATTAGCCAGGTTGCACATGAGAGTTCTCCAGTGGCTTCTGTTTTCCCAGTGGTCCTTCCAATATCTTCTGCTGAATCACCCTATTCTGCTGACGGCATCATGCAAGGAGGACAGCACCTAGCCAGTTGACGGCGGGCGGCCCCTTTGTTCCTGCCCAACCCATTGCCACGGTGACCACGGATGCCTCCCAGATTGGGTGGGAGGGCATTATCTCAACAGGACTGACCAAGGCACATGGCAAGAACACGAGGTTCACCTGCATATCAATGTTCTGGAGATGAGGGCAGTGTTCCTGGCATTGCAAGCACCTCAAGACCTTCTTCCTCTAGGGACTATTGCGATACAAACAGACAACATGTCGGTAGTTTGGTATATCAGCAAACACGGTGGTACCAGATCTTACCTACTCTGTCGAGAGGCCATGCTAGTTTGGGAATGGGCGATTTCTTCCCAGTGCTTTCTGGTGACAATGCACATCCCAGGGACAATCAACTTGATAGCCGACCAGCTCAGTCGGGCGATCCTACTGCCTCACTAGTTGTCTCTGAAACATGAAACAGCGGAACAGATTTTCCGTAAATGGGGACAGCCTTGCTGTGACCTTTTTGCCAGTCCAATCAATGCCAAATGCAGCAGCTATTTTTCCCTCATTCCCCCTCCGGGGGAGACACCCAGAGACGCTCTAGCTCACAATTGGCCCCTGGGTCTTCTGTATGCTTTTCCTCCATTTCCCGGAATTTCCAAACTGATTCACAAAGCCAGACGGCTGGGATGCAAGTTAATCCTCATTGCTGCTTACTGGCCTCATCAGGTTTGGTTCCCCTTCCTCAAGCCTCTTCTCTTGAACGATCCTTGGATGCTGGACCCAGCTCCAGATCTTTTGACTCACATGTCAGGGTCACTACATCCCTCGATCCACACCCTCAAATTGACAGTGTGGCTGCTCCAGTTCCATCCCTAGTCAGGCTTCACGATGTATCTGCCACAGTGTCACATATCCGTATGTCCTCCCATAAACCTTTAACTAGGAGACTGTATGGCAGTAAATGGAAATGTTTTTCTGTTTGGGCACAGAAAATGAATGTAGATCCCAACACTGCTTCTATCCCTGTAATTTTGGAATTTCTCGCCGAGCTTTTTCAGCAAGCATCTGCCGCTATCAGAGTTCAATTGGTGGCTATTTCTCATTTCCATTTAGGATTTCCAGACACCAATTTAAGGTCTCATAAGCTATGCAAGACCTTTTTGAAAGGAGCCACTCTATTGAGGCCACCTCTTCAAGAGCCGGTGGCTTCTTGGGATTTAAATTTTGTATTGTCCAAACTGACATCTTCCCCGTTTGAACCTTCTCACTCATCCTCATTGAAATTTTTGTCTTGGAAGACTTTGTTTTTAGTGGCGATCACATCTGCAAGAAGGGTATTGGAGTTACAAGCCTTATCTGTTAAGCCACCTTATTTGATCTTTCATAAAGACAGGGTCTCACTGCGTACTAACCCCTCCTTTGTTCCCAAAGTTTGTTCTCAACACCACCTTAAATCAATCCATAGAACTCCCAGTTTTTTTTCCTAATCACTGTAATGCAGCTGAATATCGGTTTAATCAGCTAGACGTTCATAGACAGCTACGTTTTTATTTGCATCGGACCAAGGACTTTAGGAAATCAGATCAGCTATTCATCTCCTTTTCTGAATCTAGATTGGGTTTACCAGTTTCTAAAGTGACACAATCTAATTGGATTTCCAGTTGCATAGCCTTTGTCTACAATTTAGAGGGCAGACCTTTACCCTCCAGGATCAAGGCTCATTCTACCAGGTCTCTGTCTGCCTCTGCAGCCTTTCAAGCCAGAGTCCCACTTGATAATATTTGTGCAGCAGCTATGTGGGCTACCCCTCACACTTTTATTACACATTACAAATTGGATTTAGCTTCTAGGGCTAGAGCATCCTTTGGCTCCATGGTGCTCAGGAGTATTTTCCAATGAGCCACCCAAGAATAAGGCGCTAGGGACGCTGTCCCATACGTAAACATGAAGGTGAGATTGGACTACACAACATAAAGAAGTTATGTACTCACCATAACGTTCCGCGTTGGTGGTCCATCTCACCCTTCATTTTTACCAACCCGCCCTCCTGCCCCATCCTGGAAGAATTTGGAGGTATTAATATTTCGGTTATCTTTGGTTGGAGACCTTTTAGTATTGGTTTGTCTTTATGGTTATTTCTTCTAGTGAGCAGCAAACAAGATCTGGGGTTTGTACTGGTGCACTATGGGATACCTGCTTAGCCACGAGCCAACCAGAAGTCTTCGAGTTTATAAATCGGCCAAGTCGGAGCCGAGGATTGGCTCCGAACCCATACGTAAAAATGAAGGGTGAGATGGACTACCAACATGGAACATTATGGTGAGTACATAACTTCTTTTTCTGGCTGCTTTGTTAGACATACTTATAGCTGTAACTATGACACTTGATTCTCAGCCTCCTGTTCCTAAGAAGACTGACAGATTCTGTAAGGTTCCTGAGGATTCCAGAAAAAGAAGTGAATTCCACTAAAGAACACTCAGCAGAACAAAAAACAATGTAAATATTGGAAGAGCGTTGCACCACAAGTATTAGTATTTCATCTGAGTATTCAAAACTTGCTAAACAACCAAAATGGCGAAAAGACAGCTTCAAAACAACAGCTTCAATAACAGGCCTTTACCATGTTGAATCCGCAATATATGAAATATAGAGCTTTGCTGTTGTAAAAGTCAAGTGGCATTGTAATTCCACAGCTTTAAAACATGTGGATGTCATAAAAACAGAAAAAAACAAACATAAAAGTGAAGAACCCTTCTGATGTAAACAGTGGACAAGCGCTTTCAGCTTTTTCAAGCCTTCTTCAGATGATGTTTTTATGACATCCACATGTTTTAAAGCTGTGGAATTACAACGCCACTTGACTTTTACAACAGCAAAGCTCTATATTTCATATATTGTGGATTCAATATGGTAAAAGCCTGTTATTGAAGCTGTTGTTCTGAAGCCGTCTTTTTGCCATTTTGGTTGTTTAGCAAGTTTTGAATACTCAGATGAAATACTAATACTTGTGGTGCAAGGTTCCTAAGGATTGTCAGTTCCTATTAAGTGTCCTCCTGCTGACCTTGCTGTGGTGTCAGACTCCTCTAACAAGCTTTCTAAGCTTTGGTCTTCTTCCAAGCTTCTGCCTTCGGATAAGGATAGTAGGGCAGTAGAGAGGATTGGAAAAAAGGTCTATACTTGTACTTTGGTCTTTAGGGCCATTATTTACCCACATGATGCATTGATTTCCCAGGCTTTTCAAGTTATTTTGGACCTCCCTGATTCTGAAACGAAGCATTCTGCTTTATTTATTTTGGGTTCTACCTCTCAGGTGGCTCCGCACTCTGTCAAGTGCAGCTATGGTGCTTCTGATGCCTCTTCCAGAACTGCTGCCTTTGGGTTTGTCATGAGGTGTTACTCATGGCTTTTCCTGCTGTTTTTACCTGAAGACATTAAGGTTAAGTTGCTGGATGCTCTTGTAGGTAGTAAAAATCTCATTGGGACTGATGCTGCTGCTGCTGCTACGTTCAAGACTCCTCAAGAAAAAGGTAAAGCTTTGCAAGACCTTAAGCATATTTTTGTGTCCTCTAGCCCCAAGTCTCAGAGGAGCTGTGCTACTATGTCAGCTTTTTTTCACTGGCAGCCTCATCAAGCCCCTAAAGACAGGAAGGGTGTAGGCGAGCTCCTCCTGCAAAGTCTTTCCAGGCTTCTCTGGCTCAGAAGCCTTTAAATTTCCCCTGACAAGCTTGTTTCTCTCTGATATTTTGCCCCCTAACCCTTGGCTGGGTTCCCTTGTCCTTTCGGCTCTCCATTTGCCTTCCAAACTGGCAACTAGTCACTTCAGATTCTTGGGTTCTGTCCAACAACTGTAAGGGTTACTTCATGGAGTGTAAGTCTCTCTCCTCTCACTCCTTTTTCAGGGATTCTTCAACCTATATAATTATCTTGGGTGCAAAAGCCAGGGTACCATTTGGCTAGGCTTATATAGGTCCTAGGGCTAATAGCCTAGTACCTACCTATGAACCTCCTTGCTGTTTTTTCAGAGGTTCTTGGGTCCTTAGTGGAGCAGGGAACTATTCAGCCAGTTCCTCCTTCCTAAGTGGGAAAGGGATTTTACTCCAGAATGTTGCTGGTCCCTCGAAAGGAGAGTATCTGGAGACCTATTATGGATCTCTCATTGCTCGGCACCTGTCTCAAGATTCCTTCTTTTCGGATGCTTTCTCGTCAAATCCTGTTTTGCTACCCCAGGCTTTTCTAGTGTTCTTAGACCTGAAGGATGCTTACCTTCATATTCCTATTCACCTTCTTTTCAGTAAGTTTCTACATTTCTCTGTTTCTTCCCCTCATTTTTAGTTCTCTGCTTTGCTCTTTGGGCTCTCTACTGCCCCAAGGGTATTCACAAAATGCCTAGTTCCTGTGATTGCCTTTTGTATCCTCCAAGGCATTTATATTTTTCCTTATTTAGATGACTTGTTGATTCAGGCTCAACCTCCCAGTTGCCTGTTACAGGCTGTGGAGTTCACCATAACTCTCCTTCAAAGTCTGGGGTTCATTATCACCTGCCAAAAGTCTGTCCTGTTTCCCTCTAGGATCATGTGTATCTGGGTTGTAGGATTCAGGCAGTGCCAATGCTGGCCTGTCTTCCACTTCCAAAGGTTTTGTCCTTGACTGCTTTCTTTCATTCTCTTGTTTCTCTGCCTGCCCTTCCAGACAGAGTTTCTTTGGGCCCTAAGATTCATGGCCTCCTCTATTTCAGTGTTCCCCCTTGCCAGCCTGTATATGTGGAAGCTTCAGTGGTACTTCTAGTCAGTTTGGCTTCAGAATTGTCACCCTTTGGATTTCAGAGTGCCTGTCTTTCCTTGTCTCAAGCGGGAGTTTGAGTGGTGGATTTAGCAACTTACCCTAACCCACGGCCTGTTCGTTCAGCCTCCAGTTCCTTCTCAAGATCTGTTCACGAATGTCTCAGATGTGGTGGGGGGCTTCCTGTGGTCACCTGAAAGTTCAAGGTCTCTGCCCCCCCCCCCACCCCCCATCAGAGGTCAGACCATATCAACATCAAAGAGATGAAACCTCTGATTCTAGCCTTTCAGGCTTTTCACCCTATGTTCTCTCCAGGCCCCCTGAAGGTTTACACAGACAACATCACAGTGATGTGGTTTGCCAACAAGTGTGGGGGGGACGTAAAGTCTTACCTTATTCAGGCCTGTGATCTGGCCGTCAGTTATCATCTAACTCTTCAGGCAGTGTATAGTCCTTCAGAGAAAATGTAGTGCCAGACTCCTTGAGCAGGTCAAAAACACAGGCTCACGAATGGATGCTTCATAGAGATGTGTTTCTGGACATAGTCTGTCATAGGTTCATACTAGGCTATCTGCCCCAGGGCATTTATAAGCCTGGCCAGAGTGTGTTTGGCTTTTGCCACCCATTTTAAATTAATTTTGCTATGCCCTTTTTCTAGGTTAGTATACTGTGCCTCTGTCTAACAGTGACACAGAAGTGATACCCGGGGTAAACCTACGATCTCCCATCCACTCATCAAGATTCCTCTTGAAGAGGGTCAATGAGGGACTCTGCCTAACCTGGACTGGGATTTTATTCCAGAGTGAAGGGAGCCTCTGGGTTATGAATCTGCCCCTCCAGCATGTCCTATTTATTTCAGTGCTGAGGTTCAAGTCTCTCGAGCGCGTAGCTTGATGGGATTTGGATTTTCTGAGGTGCAGCATGTCCATTAATTCCGGGTTGAACATGGCTTTATACGTCAGGCACAGATCGCCTCTGAGCAGGCGGTATGCCACTGAGTAGAGCTGGAGTTTCTTTAGCCGGGCAGCATATGACATCTGTTTGAGCCCTTTGATCCTCTTGGTGAGGTACTTTTGGGGTCTTTCCAGTTGCTGCAGGTGTCTGGTAAGGTACATCCCAAAAGGGGCATTGTACTCAATTATGGGCCTGATGAGGGATGAGTAAAGAGGCACAATGACCTCCCCTGATCTAAATGTGAATCCCTTCATGGTTAGGTGGGCTATGCAAAATGTTTTTCTAACCACTTTGGCCACGTGGTTGTCAAATGAGAGATTGCTATCAACTTGGGTCCCCAGGTCCCTAATTACTTCTTCCATACTTAATGGATTACCACCTATGTGGTAATTTTTGGGCACTTTGTTTTGCCAAAGGGGATGACTATACACTTTTTGGCGTTTAGCTTGAGGCCATGGCTCTGGCACCAGTTGTCTGTTTCTATTAGGCCCTTTTGGAGGATGCTTGTGTCGACTGGAGAGTCGATTATGGTGCCCAGTTTGCAGTTATCTGTGAACTTGGTCAGCCACAGTCCTTCTGTGTTGGCCTTTACCTCAGAGAAATATATACCGAACAAGAGAGGTCCCAGGACTGAGCCTTGTGGGACACCACTTGTAACTGGTTTGGAGTCTGACATGGCTCCAGCAATTCTAACCATGTGGGTTTTGTCTTTGAACCAGTTTGCAACCCATCTAGTGACATAGGGGTTTATATTTAAGCTGGTGAGCTTATCTATAATGCCTGAGTGGGGTATTGTATCGAAGGCTTTTGGCTGTCGGTGGAGTATTCCTCGGGTAGATGTTTTTAACTTGAATAGGCAGCGCCCTGTTTCCTGTTCCAGAGTGCCATACTATCTGGCGTGGAAGATGGACACTCTTTCTTTTACTTGGAAGGGGATGTTTCTCTATGCATCCCCCCCACCGCTTCCTCTTCTTCCAGGAGTCCTACAGAAGATTCAACTGGACTCCCCAAACATCTTGCTAGTGACTCCCTTTTGGTTAAGACAGCACTCTTAATGCAGCTGGCCAGGGACAATTACAAGTTACCTCATCAGCTGGACCTCCTCACACAGGACAAAGGGTCACTCATCCATCCTCAGACCTCCCAACCTTTCCGAATTACTCTGTTTTTACCGAGTTTTGCATTCCAAATGAAGGGGTGCCACGATTCCTGAGCGACACCCCTTCATTTTCGATTTCTCTT